>NC_084997.1:25662302-25962302 GCF_963854185.1 Sardina pilchardus
GGTTCATAAACAAACAAACAAACACACACACACACACACAACTGCCTGTGTGATCTCCTCAGCTCTTAATGGCCTGCTATTCACAGCACTGTGTCGACTGAGAGCGGCGTGATCTGAAGACACAGACAAAAGCCCTCCATCTTCTCACCACACAAGTAGCTCATTACTAACACAAACACTGTAAAAGTGGCCCGCTCTAGAGATACAATACACACATACACACGCTCAATTTGTGGATCACACATACACTCACACACACACATACACACACACACACACACACACACACACACACACACACACACATACACACATGCACACACACATTCTCTCAATTTGTGTATGACTAAGGATGGTGAGTTGATACCAAATGTGGTTGGTCCATTGCACATCTGTTTTATTTCAAAGCCTGACACACTTCCCTGAGATTTTCCCGTTATTTTCATGCAATCACACACACACACACACACACACACACACACACACACACACACACACACACACACACACACACACACTCGCACACACACAGTCATTTTCTGAAATGTCTTCATAACTCAAATCCATGAAGGCAAAGATTACATGAACTAATTTCGAACAGTTAATTATTTGACACCAGAGATCGTCTCATTAGTTTCAGCAGGATTTTAACGCGGATAATCTGCGCATCGCGCATGCCTTTTGATCCTAATCGCTTATAATTGCTGTAATAAACCCAGTTCTCCGTGGCATTTTTATATTCAAGTATTTTACAGACGCTTATAATTTAATGGAACATATCAGTACAGTAGGCTATGGTGTTTCCTTCCTTGCAAATGACAGAAATTACCAATGGATTCGTAACAGTTGTGAATAATGATATTTAACACAATTTTGAATTCAGTTTCGATGGCAAAACAATTGTTTGTTCGTCATCTGATGTACTTTGCAAACTGACTGCGAATCGTTCAAGATGCATCACAGCATCTGCACAACAGAATAGGACGAGAACAATCTGGTGGTAAACTTACCTCGGCATGGCAGCAAACTATGGCGAGCAGGGCGATCAGAGGGATACTTCGGAACATCTGCACGGAGACGGAGAGGGATAAACGGAAGACAGGGAGAGAGGAAATTGAAAGAGGAAAAAAATAAATCAGTTGTTGGTTTTTTGAACCGACACGCAATTACGCAAAAAGGTTTAAAGCCTGGCCGAAGACTTACCATTCTTGATTTTTGTTCCGATCGGACGGCTTCTGAAGAGCAAAGGAGAAAAGCTGTGTTTGTCGCACAAAGCGGACGAGTGGAATGCGCTTGAAGGAAATTCGAGCAGCGCTCAGGAATCCGTAGGTCGGCGGTCTCTCCCCTCGGTATGACGTGGCCAATGAAAAACCCCCAAGCCGAAGGAACGTTAAAACTATTCAAAATCCCTCAAACGTCGACGAGAACAGACTCAACAGCGCCACGACCCACTAGGCTACATAAGGCGGGGGGAGCCATGAGGTAGGAGGTCACAGTCCAAGGGATTGCAATGTTGGCCCCCCCGTCCCGAATTATTCATCACTTATGAGGTAATTTTGTTTCGCGGTTCGTTCTTGCTTGAATAATGAATTGAGCTCATTAAAAAAGCAACCACGTTGGCGCTTCACAGATTATAGTGATAGATTCTGCCCTGTATTTATCATGCAAAGCTCATTCATCATAAATGCTAATTCAGTCATAACTGCAGCCAACTGAAGGAAGATGGAATTGGCATGCAACGTGTGTGATGTTGAACTTACAGTAAGAAAACCTCCTGTATTTTCCTAGGCTAGTTTCAGTAGGCCTACTCATATGACATAGTGTAATGCATCGCAGGATCTGTTTTAGGGTTGCAGTGTTTGGTTTAGGCCTGGTGCCATACAAGATTCGATGAAGTCTATGCGCAAATTCTGAAAATAGTTTTTTTTTTCTTGCAGAAAGTTAAAACTCTCGCTCTCTGTCTTTCAGACACGCACACACGCACACACCAATGTGTGAGAGGACAAACATAAACACACGCATAGTGCATCTCCATACATTGCAGTTTCACAAATTCCTAGATTGTCCACCCGTCCACAGGGCAAAAAAAGAGAGGTAGGTCTACCAATCTTAACGCTAACATTTTATACCGGTGGTCACAACATGGCCTAATTATAATTGAGAGAAAAAAACTGTAAGCCTGCTGCATCTCCCCCAGCTACATGTCCCTAAAGATTAAAGCAATTAAAAAGTGATTAAAAGTAATGAAAAGCAGTTTTCCCCATTGCAGTTAACAACCAATGCGCCCTTTTCAGTTATGAGATATTCTCAATTCTGGAGTTAGATTAGGGGGTTGTTTAGACCTTGTGTAAAGAAACACAGATTGTTTATTTGTTTAATGAATAGACATGTTGTGCATTTGATGTTGTTTAATGTATTATTTTATATTTGACTTATTTTAATTTGTACATAAGACATTAAAGGCGCATTCCAAGGCTTTGACTGCACCAGAGAGGGTTAAAGCGGAGCAGAATGCATACTGTACCTTTGAAATATTGTTTCAGTTTACACTGCATAAATACTTTGTAGCATAAGGAACTGTACAGCAAGGTCTTACATACGGTAGGGATAAATCTAGCTGGAACAGGAACTGGTCTTTAAATACTTTTCTCTCTTGTCATTCCTTCTACATGTAATATATTGCTGTTTATGTTCATGTTATGTTAAGTTTATTGTTTGTTCTTATTGTATGTTATTGTATTGCATTGTATGTAGCTCTTACGGTGGCCACATTATTGACATTGTCTATGGAATAAAACCTAAACCATCAGTACTCAACAACAACAACAACTGTCCGGCTGGAGTTTGCTACACGTTGTGTGTGTGTGTGTGTGTGTGTGTGTGTGTGTGTGTGTGTGTGTGTGTGTGTGTGTGTGTGTGTGTGTGTGTGTGTGTGTGTGTTGTGTGTGTGAGTGTCTGTATGTGTGTGTGTGTGTGTGTTTGTGGGCGCATATTTCATGTCGAGCGTTATTGATGAAATATAAATGACTCACAATTGCACCAAGGTGGGCCGCAAACACACAGAGGAAATTAAATTGGCCACCGAGACAAGTGGGACACACGCCTGTGTACTTCTGAAGAAGAAGGAGAAGTTTTGTTTGTTTTTAAGCTCCAGACAAATCAAGGCAGAACGTTTAATCCGTTCTCCATGTACATCAACTGTGAGATGCATTGAGGATACCTCAATCTGTCACTCAAGAGCTGCTGAACGCGAGTTTCTGCTGAGTAGGATATAGCTAATGCAGCTTACTCCTGCGACTGTGTCTGCTACTATCACTGCATGAATCTAGCTCTCGTTTGCCCCAGAATTTGGTTTATGCATGGACGGCGCTTCAGCCACCTCATACTGTATATTTCCGGTGGAGAGTGTCAGCTGTGTTGTAACGGCATCTTCAGTTATATTCAGCTCTTTTCCTGTTCACTCTGACACTGAATGTCTTGTTGATTCCCAGCAGGGCAACTCTTTATCTCTTGACACACGCGTAAATCCTTCAGCTTCCTAAAATGCTCATTCACTATAGATGCAAAACCCAACCCATAAATAGGTACACAAAAACAATAGGCGCTAAAATACAACTGATGCTCCACTGGAAATAAATGAGCTGCTTAAAGGAGTCAGTCTTCCACGCATAAATCCAAATTGCCTTGATTCTGCCTTTGGCTCAGATCTGGCGTGTCTGAGTGAGTCTGTCTGTCTGTCAGCTGTCAGAAGTGTGTGAGAAAACACACCTGGCGCTCAACCGAAAATAAATGAGCTGGTTAAAGAGCAGAGGCGGACATCCCGGATTCAGAAAGTAGAAGTCCTGCCAAGTGTTTAATCCAACCATTTAGTAAGCCAGCTCATCCTAATCAGCAGCCAGGTAGATCAGATAATTAGTTATATCACCTGTGCTAAGTGCACAGGTAGAAAGAATATGTGGCAGGACTTTTTACTTCCTGGAATCAGGATGTCCGCCTCTGTTAAAGAGCCATCCATGCATTAAATCGAATTGCCTTGATTCTGGCTTTGGCTCGGGTCTGGTGTGAGTGTGTTTTCCTGTCAGCTGTCACTTGTGAAGTGTGTGAGGCCCATACTGTAACAGCATGGCCCATGGGGCCAGTCACAGTGCAGCGGTGTGATAATGGTGTGAGTGGCCATTGTGATTTGACCTCTGAGGACCTCAGAGTTGTTTACTTTGAGAACCAAGGGATAGTACTAAGCTTGTTTACTCTCTGCTTAGTTCTTCAGAGAGGATGTGTTTTCTTGTTGCTTACTTCTACAAAGGAAAGTAAAGAAAGGGTATTTGGATAAACCTTGTGGATTCCTGTTGGTTTGCAAGTGTGTAGACATTTTAAGCTCCAAGGAATCTTTTAAAACCCTCCAAAGATCCTCACAGGTTCAAAAGGGGGTACTTCGTATTTGAAAAGTTCCCAGTAAAGATTTCCTTGAGAGTTCTCAATTGCATCTTGCTTCCTCTCGGGATACTTCAATAGGTTTTTCGCCTCGTGACAAACATACTCCACACTGTGATGTGGACAACCTGAGCGTAGCGGCGCTGAGTATCAGGGGGACAGGAAAATGGCAAGCCATACAGGTCACTGTATTGTGTTTTCCACAAAAGTGTGTGTTTGTGTGTGTGTGTGTGTGTGTGACTGTGTGTGTGTGTGTGTGTGTGTGACTGTGTGACTGTGTGTGTGTGTGTGTGTGCATGTGTGCGTGCAGAAAAGGAGGCAATTGACACAGCCTGGAGGAGAGTGAGGAGGAGATTGGGATTGTTGTGTTGTTTGCAATTCAATGGGGGGCTGTACTCCACTCCACACTCATACATTATCTCCCAGGGCCATACCTGAGATGTCCTTATTATGAGTGAATGAGTCTGTGTTCACGCCTGCACACTGGGATTTGTGTGTGTGTGTGTGTGCCTGTGTATGGCTATATTGTGTGTGTGTGTGTGTGTGTGTGTGTGTGTGTGTGTGTGTGTGTGTGTGTGTGTGTGTGTGTCTGTGTGTGTGTGTGTGTGTGTGTGTGTGTGTGTGTGTGTGTGTGTGTGTGTGTGTGTGTGTGTGTGTGTGTGTGTGTGTGTGTGTGTTTATCTATGGCATTTGTAAAGAACTCTATGCTGTACAACAGGACTGTATTGTTCATTTGATTACATCTGCCTTCAGAGAGATGTTGCTTCAAATTGCCTGGGCTCTGACCTATAAAACGGAAAAAGGGTTTTCTGACGCACAATAAAATAGCCAGTCTTGGATTGCTGTTGCCGTGGAGGCAGAATAATCATGTACTGTTATTTTGCACAGCCTTGTTGACCACATTAAGAAACGAACATGAAGTGATTTACAATCATTAAGCCAAGCAAGCAACACAGTTGACTTGCTCCACGAGTATTCTGTGAGGCAGAAGGAACCATGAGGTATTCTGAAATCCTGCAAAGAAACTGTAAAGAGGGATGACATTTTGTATACCATGGGCATACTAGAGTCGTGTACAGTATACTAGGGTGGTATTGGTATTTACTAGGATGGTATTGGTAAGGATATAGATATTTAAATGTTTGATATTAGGATGTTATTTGTGCATTTGATTAAATTGTAGTGAACATAGGAAAAATAAGTATGTGTACAGTACATGCAAACATCTCTTCTCAGCAAGCCAAAGAAGACATTTTTGATGTAGCCATACCACATCAATAACTACATGAAAGGATGTGATTACTCTATCTCTGTCTGTATGTCTCTCTCTCTCTTTCTCTGTCACACACACACACACACACACACACACACACACAACGAGAGAAAGAAAGAGAGAGACATACATAAAGAGTAGAGGGAGTCCATTGCCTGCATATGCATACAGAAGTCAATTTTGAAGTCAAACACAAAAGGTCAAATATCACTGATGACAAAATTAATTAATGCTCTGATAGATGACATCTTTCACAATACCTTCCTCAATCTTTAAAGTGAGGTGGATATCATAGCACAGTTCTTCTCATCTTATTCCATGCACTCACTTTATCAAAGTGGAGCAGACAAAGGTCATTTGGATTTAATTATAGTAGCCTATAGACAGACACAGCCTGACTGCAACAACAACGTGACAACAAAACAGGGCATTTAGTAAGTCATATGCTTCACCTTCACCAAGACATTGAATCTCACACACACACACACACACACACACACACACACACACACACACACACACACACACACACACAAATAAAGTGAAGTGCAGCGTGTACTGTGCTTTACTGATTTTCGAATGATTACATTGGGCATTTTAAGCATTTTATATAGTCTGACTTCACCTCCATTGTATTATCCGCCAGCACTGCCACCACGATAAGGAATACTGTGGCTCAGTCAGCACTAACAGTCTACTGTTATAAAAAGTCATTTAAATTGTGCTAGTGGTTGTAGTAGCATTGCGTGTAGTATCAGTAGTAGTAATAGAAGTTGTGATAGTAGTAGGCCAAGTAGTACCGTAGTAGTACTAGTACCGTGGTTTTAGCCGTAGTAGTAGTAGTAGTAGTAGTAGAAGGCCTAGAACGGTACTACTTGGCCTATTACTACTATTGTACTACTACTTCTACTACTACTACTACTAATTCTACTACTACTAGGCCTACTACTGCTACTACTAGGTAGTAGGCCAAGTAATACTGTGATAGTAGTAGGCCAAGTAGTAACGTAGTAGTAGTACTAGTAGTACCGTAGTAGAAGTCGGCCCAGTAGTACCATACTAGTGGTAGGCCAAGTAGTGACATAGTATAGTAGTAGTAGTAGTACTAGCAGAAGTAGTAGTACTGTAGTAGTAGTAGCAGTAGCAGTAGTAGTAGTAGTAGTAGCAGTAGGCCCAGTAGTGCCGTAGTAGTAGTAAATAATACATTAAAGAAATACATTACAGAAATAATGAAACAAACTTACAGTAATACATATGGATGAGAATTTTCAGGCATTTGGAGTGTACCGTTTGTGAATGACATCTAAAGTGGACCATTCCAGAGGGATCTGGGGACTTCTGTTCATGGCTGGATTCAGCAAAAGCAAGCAGTCATTAAACACAGGTAATGAGGCTTGGCAATGATAAAAGTTTTGGACAACATTCATTAATTAGGAGCTAATCACACAAATGCTTTTTTCAGGTTTGTACATTTTGCCATCCTTCTGTAGTCCAATGGAATTGATTCTGTTTCAAATCATGAGAAGAATGAATACACCTTATTAAACTATGTGAAGAACAAGTTTATTTTAGATCTTCTTGTGAAAATATTGTATGTATTTCCATATCCTTAAAGCATCAATTGTGCAAATGATTGTACATGTATAGGCTCATACAGCATTCATTCACCAAGTACATTGTCATAGTACATAAAAGGAATGAATTGACAATTTGATATGTGGATGGGCAGACCTACAGTAGCATGTTTGGAGCTGCTGTACAAGGGATTTCTCATTTTGTCCTCTCTTTTAATTGCCTGTCAATTATTTCATCAGGCATTGCTCAGCCTATAATTAAGTGCCTAGTGAAGGTCACGCACACACACACACACGCACACGCACACACACACACACACACACACACACACACACACACACACACACACACTACTACTGCTCTGACAAGCACACTTTAGCATGTCATATCTCATCATCACAGGGGCAGTGATCATGATTGATGTGGTGGGATCTGGCCTTCCAAGCGGAAGACCAGAGCGTTGCGTCAGTTTGATCCCAGGACCTACAGTAGCACTATTATCACCACATCTTATGATTCCACTGGCAGTAGTAGCATAGCATAGTGACTATAAGAAGCTTCTTACCGCTTTTTAAAAAACAGTTTTTGTATGAATTCCAGCCCCTGAGTGCGGGCTCTACCTTTTTACGACTTGACTGACGCTTTTCTTGGAGTCACGCACCAGGCATAACATAAACCGTTAGACAAAGGGCGCAGACGCCATCTCTACCCACTATAAGAAGCTGGGCTAACATGCAATAGCCGGAAAAAAGTTGGGGCTTCAATCTCGGCTGCCACCGTTGTGCCCTTGAGCAACGCACTTGACCCCTCTGCTCTGAGGAGACTGGCCCTTGCAATAAATAACATGTGTAATTCGCTGTGGCTGGGTGAAGTGTCAGCCAGATGAATATGTAAATACACCAACTTCAGTCTGATGTCCACCGTATAGGAAGCGCTTCGGTCTTGTTTTATTATGTGTAGGGAGACCCCATGGGTAGATATACTGTACTTGCTCTGAATTGTAGCTCCAGATCCCTCCTGGATCTTTACCTACCTAACCTTGCATAATACTATGTATCCCTGCTTCAAGTGTGCCTGACTTAATCCAACTTGGTTTGCAGTACACCAAGTATGTTTAGTAAGCTGAGAGTGCAAATGTTTTTAGCTTTTCACCCCTCCAAGCAGACTTTGTTAAGGTCTGTTGGATTGGATTGCTCTGGGTTAGATACATGAGGTATTTTCAGTTAGTCAAGAGGGCTACTGGGGGTTTCATTCCTCCATGCAGATGTGGATCAGTTGAATTACAACAGGGCTACACTGGGGCTCAAATTAAGCACTGCATTTACGGAGCATTTTTTGATCATACACATGTGGCTATGACATCTGGCGCGGCTAGTTCCATTGATGATAGTGGAAGCTAATTGTTGTAGCATACGCTGCACAATTGGAGCACGATTCGGGTAATCACGCCTGTCATAGGCTGCCTGTCAGAATGCTTGGTTAGCTAAGGTGCTTTTACCACTGAGTCCATTGCGGTCAGACATGCAGAGCAGAGGCATGGAGCAGATGGAGGGTTGAGAAGACCTGAGGGTGTCCAGGGGCCGAGAAGGGTTGAGAAGCTAGACTCTTTAAGCCAATCATACCATGCCGCAGAGAGAGAGAGAGAGAGAGAGACAGAGTGAGAGAGAATCATACCATGCTGCAGAGAGAGAGAGAGAGGGAGAGAGACTTAGAGGGATAGAGAGAGAGGGAGTGAGAGCAAGAGACTTAAAGAAAGAGAGGCAGGGAAATGGAGAGAGGGAGAGGATGAGACTTGGAGATGGGAGAGCGAGAAAAAGAGAGGAACAGAAAGAGGGAGAGAGAGAGATAAACAGAGAGAGTGAGTGAGAGCGACAGACAGAAGGAGAGAAAAAGAGCAGTGATCTCATTAGTCAGAGAGAGAGGCAATGCCCATCAGAGTAGCACCCCCCCGACGCTGTCTCCTCTTCACCCCCATCCTGAAGTTCAGCGCACCAGAGGGCCTTTATAATGAACTGATAAACAGCGCCTGCCTCGCCCTCCACCCCACACGGCCTTCGGGGGAGATTTAGCGCCTAAGCCAGATGGAGAGAGAGACCGTCTGCCGCTAATCACCCCCCCTGCCTTTTCTAGCCTCCTCTTCTCGCCTCTGAAGGCTTCTCGCTCGCTGGTGACAGGGCTGATGTGCTTCTTTCTCGAGACAGAAGAAGAAGAAATCACGTATAAGTACGGTTTCGTACTGTCTTACTTGGTACAGTTACTTAGATCAGGAGGTGTGATGTAAGCCGGTGAAACTTTGGAGAGTCAAGTTTGCTTTAGCAAGCTTCAGCATTACCGTGGAGCCATGATATCATCAAGGTGATGCAATGTTAATGCTGACCATTTATGGCCAGCAATACAGTATGTGCCTTTAAAACGTTTATTTTTCCATGTGTATTTACATTAAATGCATTTTTATACTTAACTTGACATTACAATTAGGTTAAATGGTGATCATCATTTTGGATGGACTGCCAGATCCTTTGAAGTCACTGTGTGTCAACAAGATATCATGTTGTTGCAGTCAATAAGTCATTTGGTTCAATATCTTTGACAGTGTTCTTCTCCACTTTATGACTTTATATAACACTTTTTATATAATACCTCAAGAAAGAGGCTGCTATATTATACAAAATGCAACAAAGATGTGACTTGACTTGACAGTATTATACAGTACATTTGCTGACTTGCTACAAGTATTTGACATTGCCTCATGTTTGACTACAATATTATGCCAACTTGCCACATTCTGCCCACATTCAATAAATGGTTGTTTTTTTTTTGCAATGAAAGTTTCCCACGTACCCTTGGTCACTTATGTAATATTCATGACATGTTTCTGAAAGCGCCCACTTAAGTCGGGGAAATAGTCCTGCATGTAAACTGTTATCAGATTAGCGGGCATGCTGCTGAGTAATCCCTATCCCTATACGTTGCCTACTGCATTCTCGCTCTGTGAGACCGAGAGCGGCTCCATTTTAATGAGTTACTAAGAAGGTGAAGGGAAGATCGTGGGCAGAAGGAGAAATAGAGAGAGAAAGAGAGCGAGAGAGAGAGAGAATGAAAGGTAGAGGGAGAGGAAGAAGGAACAGAGAATGGAGAGAACTAAAAGGAAAATACAAGAAAGAAAGAGAAAAGGTGAAATGGAAAATGTGGAAAAAAGGAAGCAAGGGAAAAAGAGAGAGAGAGAAAAGAGAGAGAGAGAGAGAGCGCGAAGGGCAGGCGATGTAGGCAGCAGCAGCAGCAGCAGCAGCAGTGTGATTGAAATCTCGCCGTGCACCCGGTGCACAGCGTGCCTGTGTTTTACAGGAGATCACTGTCAGTGTGGGGCGGCGATAAAAGCCAGCGCCTCATTTCCCTGCGCTTTTGTTTTAATCCCGCTATCTCACCCCCACACACCTCCAGCAGGCCCCGCGCACAGCGGGCGCGCAGCACAGGAGAGGAGAGCTGGAGAGAAGAAAGGCGAAGGGGAACAGGAAACAGCTGATATCCTTCAAACTAACTTTGGCATTTCTGTTCAACGTACTCATGTATTCAAATGCAATTTTGGGATCCTACTTCTCACACCTGTGAGATTTTAAACATTCTCTTCAAGCAGAGTAATTAAGACCAAAATGATTATTTGCCAATCTGTTCGCATTTCTAGTTAGTGTGTATCCCTGTACTCTACCAATGCACTAACGTGCTAATTAAAAATGACTGTATGCAATAGTGATTTTTATCATTTATCACACAAACGCGCGGTTTACTCATAATTCATCATGAGATAGGACATAGGTCATTATCGGTGTGGTAGTCTTACTGTTAGGGATCAGAAGGTCGGGAATCCGCTGGGAATCTGCTGTGAGGAACCCCCACCAATCACTGAGCCCCTGGGCAAGGCAGTTCACCGTTACTCCATGGGGGAGTGTCCCCAGCCTGTGTGGTGCACTGTTAGTCATTCTGGATAAGAGCATCATGTGATTGGTAGCTAATGTCATATGGGGGGAAGGGAGATATTACAGTAAAGACAAGGGAACGAGGGGAAGAGCAGAGCTGACAGGAGAGAGGAGGATGAAATTTAAAAAAAAATTAGCAGAGGATTCCTCAGAATATGGACAAACGAGAGGGGAATATGATGCCTCTCCACAGGGAATGAGAGCAAGAGAAAGGAAGATATGGAAGAATTGTGTGTGTGTGTGTGTGAGAGAGATGGTTGTGAAAAGTTATCAGGACAGCAGAGGAGATGAGAGAGCAAGAGAGAGACAGAGAGAGAGGGAAACAGATCAGAAAAAAAGAAAACAAAGGAAGACAGGTGGAGGGCTGATGCAACTAGAGGTAGAGTTGAGCAGTAGTGCAGCACTGTAGAGATTTGTGTACGATTGCCTCAGATGTCACCACCGTCACACCTGTGACAGGTGTGTGACAGCCTGCAATTTCACCTGGAGGGGTGTGGAGCGTCCCGCATCCCGTCATCCACACATGTCACGGAGCAGAGGCTCCGACGAATCACTCCACACACACCCAACGCACGCGGAGACAGACAGACAGACACCGAGAAAAGACAGTCAGGGAGAGATGCAAACATGCACACACTCTCTCTCTCTCTCTCACACACACACACACACACACACTCTTACAGATGCTCACACACACACACACACACACACACACACACACACACACACACACACACACACACACACACACACTCACACACACACACACTAACACACACACACTTACAGATACTCACACACACACACACACATACACACACACACACAGAAACACACACACACACACACACACACACACACACACACTCACACACACACACACTAACACACACACACTTACAGATACTCACACACACACACACATACACACACACACACACACACACACTTACACACACACACACACACACACACACACACACACACACATTGAAGGGATCCAGTTCACCCCTGTTGCTGATATCCTTGTTGAATATTCACACTGTTGTCTGGGGCCCCCCTGTGCTCCGTATCTGCTGGGACAGAGAACAGATGTTTGCGGAGCGGAGAGGAGAGTTTTGTCGCTCTAATCCTCCGGAGTGTGTCAGAGGAACTGGACGCCCACTCAGCGCCTCCCAAGACCTTGTTGTGTCACAGCCAGTGACAAGCGGCACCGACGGCGACAGACCAGCCTGCCTGCCTGCCTGCCTGTCCGATATCATTTCCCAAGGCTAGATAGCACACACACACACACACACATATAAAACACACACACACACACACACACACACACACACACACAAAAACACACACAAAAAAAAAACACACACACACACACACACACACACACATACTGTACACTCTCTCTCTCTCACGCACATACACACACACAAATAGAGTTGCATGCACACATATGCATACACACACATGTGTAGAATTCTGGGGTATTCTCACTGTGTTCTGATGTGCTCATATGTTACTCCTCTGTGTAGTATACTGTACATATATAATAGTAGACTTGGACACACAATCGCACAGAAACACACAAACTCCAAAATTACATATATGTCAATTCACAATCACACGACAATCATCACACAAACAATCACACAAACCCAATCGTATACTGTGTGTGTGCAAACACAACCATAGACGTTGACAGACAAGATGAAAACATGTTCAAGGGCATATATGCACAAACACCCCACACACACATACACACTTCCATGTTAAAGCGCACATACAAGACATAAAAGCATATACACTACTTTATGTAGGCCAAAGCACACACACACACACACACACACACACACACACATACACACACACTCTTTGAGTCAGTCACACTAGTCTATGTAGGGCAAATCATACACACACACATTCACAGCCACTCACACACATCTTCCAGTTGCCTGTCAAGGCCAGACAGCATGCCAAGAGAGACAGAGAGAGAGAGAGAGAGAGAGAGAGAGAGAGAGAGAGAGAGAGAGAGAGAGAGAGAGAGAGAATATGGTGTGACAGACACATCAAAGTCAAAGGCACGTCTTCAGAGTGCATTCTAGATGCCGATTCCAGTGAGTCCTCCTCGTCCCCCCACCCCCCGTCCCCCCGACTGTGATATCTCACGCCACCAACACCACATCAGATTAGCGATTCTCGTCGCCACACCACACCACCCAAAAGAAATATCGACATCTGAGTGGCTTCGAAGCACCTTGGCAGGTTTGTGTGGGCTGCCCAGGGCATGAAAGCAAGATATTGGACACACACACACACACGCACACACACACCTTTGTGGTGAGAATGTCAATCATGCAGCGGGCCAGCGGTTATCTAGTCACAGCAAACAACATGGCCGTCTCTCCTCGCAAAACAATATGGGAAAATAAATATGGAAATCCAGCCTCACGCTTAGGGTATGCCGCGCAGGTATGCGCACACACTCTGAAAATCAATCTCCTCTGTGCCAGCTCCTTTCTTCACACACAGACACACACACACACACACACACACACACACACACACACACCTCATACACACACACACACGCACACACACACACCTCATACACACACCAAAGACATTGTACGGCCTTGTGTCCCGCGGTCAGAGTACTTGTTAAGTCATCAGCAATTAGTGAGATCAAAGGGAGCTGGACTTGGTCTTGGATGTACTGTATATGCTCTCTGAAGACGGAAAGCCAGACATCCAGCCAGCCAGCAGAATCGTGTGTGTGTGTGTGTGTGTGTGTGTGTGTGTGTGTGTCCATGTGAGTGTGTGCTGTTTGTATTATATATGTGTGTGTGTGTATATGTGTATGTATGCATTGTGTTAATAAGTGTGCACATGTGTGCATATATGAATGCGTGCAAATGTGTGTGTGTTAGTGAGAGTGTGTATGTGTGCGACTCACTGTGTGTGTGTGTGTGTGTGTGTGTGTGTGTGTGTGTGTGTGTGAAAAAGAGTTGGAGGCGGAGAGAATAGGGAGTGAGCACAGAGTAATGGAAAAGCTGGAGATTGAAATGCATTTGTAATGCACAAGTGATACATACCACACCCACTCCCATATGGCATGACTGTAAGGGCATTTAATGGGTATGTAATGCAATAAAGGGCATATAGTGCAGTATCTCCTCCCTTCTGTTCGTTGTGTGCTCCTGGTTAGGAAGTGATGTGAGGGTGATACAGCACGTGTCCACCTCTTATATCTTGCTGTTGCATATGCACGTGTGTGTGCGTGCTTGTGTGTGTGTGTGTGTGTGTGTGTGTGTGTGTGTGTGTGTGTGGTTGTGTGTGTGTACATGGGTCTCTGGCTTCTGGTTCATTTAGGAATCAACACACATAATGGGTATCTTCAGCCTAGGGCCCCCATAAACTGCCATTCTCTATTTTATCTCCTAGCCAATCGAACAGGTGGCTTTTAATAGCAGCATTGAATATAGAAGCAACACAGCATATGAGGGAGAAAGAGAAGGAGCAAGGGAGAGAGAAAGAAAGAGATAGAGAGACAGAGAGAAGGAGAGAGAGAGAGAGGGAGATAGAGAGATGGAAGGAGAGAGAGGGAGATAGAGAGAGAAAGAGAGAGACAGAAAGGAAGAGATAGAGAGACAGAGAGAAATAGAGAGAATGAGAAGGAAAGCGAGGAAGAGCGATAGAAGCGAAAAACAGATCTAGACAGGTGGAGTTACAGTGAGGGCAACATGATAAACAGACACAGAGGGACACAGAGAAGGAATTAAGGAAACAGGAAGAAATAAAGATGGAGAGAGAGGCGTGGAGACACACACACACACACACACACATACACACACACAGCAGGAGAAATAATTTAGGTAAGAGAGATACGAGAGCCTTAAACACCCGAACAAAGAGCACAGAGAGATGGCAGGATTACAGAGACGGATGGAGAGGAGGTAGAGAGAGAGAGAGGTGGAAATAAAGAGAAGACATGAAAAGAAAAGTAATGAGATAGATGCAATCATGATTCTGTTCCTCTTGGTCTCTGTGTCCTGCAGCTGAGGAGTGTCACCTCTGCACACACACACACACACACACACACACACACACACACACACGCACACACACACACCTGAGGGGAGCAGACAGGATGGTAATTAAACTGATGATGTGCTCAGAGGGTGGAAGGTTAAGCTGAGGCCTTATCTTTTCACCTGTGATAACACGCACACAGTCCTGTGATAATACATATTCACACAGACACACACACACACACATACACACACACACACACATGCACACAGACACACACAGACACACACACAGACACAGACACACACACACACACACACACACACACACACACTCACACAAGCACAAACATTCTCAAAAGGACCCATGCACACCATGCTTGCTGGGAGCCGAACCAAACCTCAGGCATCCAAAAAAAAAAAAAAAACTACTCGTAACACAAAATCACAGATTTATGAAGTCTGGTCCAGGGTCAGTCCACTCCCAAAAGTTGTTGTGTTTGCTTATTGTTCATTCAGTACTTCAGAGTTATTTCAGAGAGGGCCAAACTTATTTTTGAGGTATAATTTATAATTCAATCGGTTTGGGTGGTATTCCCGCAGGTATACAAAAACACCTTTGCAGACAGCACTCTTCCTGCCCTGACTTAATGTAGATACACTCACTAACACCATGCTGAGATTCCTTCCTCTGAAGCCTCTCTCTCTCTATGGATCATACGTAGCATCCCGATGTGGGAGTTTTGTAGGCTTAAGGGAGAGATTTGAAATAGGAAGCTATAAGCTGTATGCTTCATGAATGTCAACTTTGGTGTAGGTATACAAACACCTTTCCAGACAGCCGTCTCCTGGTCCTAATGTACAGACAGCATGTAGATGCTGACCCCTGGGAGAGAACCTCTGAAGCCTCCGTATGAATTATACACAGCATCCTGGAGGTACAGGCCTCCCTAACATATGCCTCCAGCTGCACAAAATAACTGCCCGAAGTGTGTTATCAAAATGGCTGCCGGGTGGGGAGACTTTTCTGCAAGGTGGTAGTGTAGTGGTTAAGGAGCTGGGCTAGTGTGCCTGTAGCCTGAAAGTTGTCGGTTCAATTCCCGGCTTCCACCGTTGTGCCCTTGAGCAAGGCATTCAACCCCAAGCTGTTCTGGGGACAATGTAATGTAATCCCTTGCAATATGGTTGAGATACGTAAGTCACTTTGGGCAAAAGAAGTGTCTGCTAAATGTAATGTAATGTCCACTACCATCTTGACTGGCCAGTTTAAACATCATTGATGTAGATGTATAAACACGACACCATCTGGATGGAATTGCCATAACTCAAGGACTGCTTGCGTAATTCAATTTCCTAATGTCATCCATTTACTATATAGCATCATTAATGGACAGTGGCTCATCTCAAAGCTCTTTAGAGAGCCCAAGGCCTGAATCGACTAGCACAGCACATACACAGCGGCATCAAGGAGTAACTCTCCTTTAAAGTAAGCCAATATAATATCCCTTTTTCATCAGCTTTCAGTGCACTGGGAACACATTTGGCACAACGAGGCTATAAACTCAATTTGTCTAAAGCCAAGGGTCATGCATCTACCCACGACAAGAACTACACAGCGCAATACCAGGCATTCTGTGAGTACATCGACAATGTTAGGGACTCCATCCTCCGTCCTTGAAGTCAGTGTAACATCAAAACAATACCCTCTGTTAACGCCATATCCTTAGTTCTGCTCTAATTAGGTGTATACACGGCCTGGTTCATTTTGTAGCGCCATGGAGTATAGAATTCTGAACAGAACCGGTTCTAGAACTATTTCTCTGGCTGTTGAAAAAAAAAAAACGCCCACAGTGGTGCCACCTGTGGTTCTGCGACCCGTGAGGATGTCGAGTCAGGTCTCTCTGATGCCGCCGGTGCCGCTGGTACCCTTGCCCAAGGTTAACCCCCCGTTCAAACGGCGGCGAGCAGCTGTGCACGAGTCTCACAATTACCCATGAATACCAAACGCGGCCTTGGCGGCATTGACATGCGAGCCTTCGGTGCGCACGCGGGCTCATGAATCATGTAGAGGCGAAATGGCGCGCGGGGGAAAAATGAGTTCTGTACCACTGTTTCAGCCCGACCACCGGATGTTTTATTCAGGGTTTCGGTGACACGGAAGGGGAAAAATAGGGGGGGGAGGTAAAAAGATAGTGGAGAGGAGAGGATAGAGGAAAGAGGAAATCTGAAAACGAGAAGAGAGGAAAGAGAAAAGAAAGGAGGGATAGAGTGAACAAGAGAAGAGAAAACGAGAGAGGAGAAAATATCCTCTAACTCCGTTTTCTATGTGACTTTCAGCCTCTGACTTCCTCTCTGTTTTGGAAAAGTCTTTTTTGAAATGTTGTCCCTTGACTCCTAAGTTCCCTCCTCTCTTTTTCTCTCTTACTCCCTCTCTCCCTCTCTCCTTCTCTGTCCCCTATGGGACAGACGGGCAGAAATTAATCACAGCGGCATCGGCCTCCTCCACGCCAGATCTGGGCTCCGAGCACAGCGCAATTCTTCTCCTTCTTGAAGGAAAAAAAAAAAAAGAAACAAAGTGTTTGACCTTCCAGAGCAGTTCACCTTCGGAGAATCTTTGTGGGGGAAAAAAGAGCTGGGTTTTAGAGCTGAATCAACACAGACAGGTCCAACCTCCACACCAGATGGAGTTTATCACGAATATAAATGCATCACCTGGATAAGTGTAGAACTACTCAGAAGGGAAGCCAGGACTCGACTCTGCGATTGTTGATGTTTCTCTCTCTCACTCTCTCTCTGTATGTGTGTGTGTGTGGGTGTGTGTGTGTGTGTGTGTGTCTACAAAAGACAAAGTCTGAAAAAGTTCCAAAGGTATTAACCACCTGAATACACAGCCAAGGCTTTTCTCATGAGACTTTGTGTTGTATCCAGACTTCGGTAGCGATGGTGTATATGTTGGTAGTTTGAGGCTGTACAGTAGGAAGTCCATTGGTGACAAGCGAAAAAGGAACTAACTGACAAGATCAGCATTACATTACTGGTATGTTTTATAATGAAGACCCCCAATGCTACACAGTCATGAAGCATTGGACTAGTTCGGAAGTCTCCCAGGTTACCCAAGACCAAGAGTAACATGGCCCTTGTAGCCAAGTTTTGAACATGCTAAAAGAATCCTACACCATACAAATCAGGGGACCACTATCAGCACATGACTGTGGAGGACAGTTTGTCACTTACAATCCTTAAAGGGATGTTCCACTAATTTGCCACCTCCCCTTGAGTTAAGCAATTGATTTGTACCTTTCTCCAGTTCATCCAGCCATTCTATGAGCGACACCTCTTTTAGCTCCAGCCTAGCATAGATCATTGATTCAGATTAAACCATTAGCATCTTGCCTGCTAGCATCACGTTTAAAGGTAAACTATGCAATGTTTTTCAGTTACTGTAATCAATTCGTTCCATACTGTTATTAAATGAGTCATTACCGGTCGAACGATGGTGGACGCTTGCAATTTCAGGAGCCCTTGGGCACGCACCCATGGTCTACTCCAGGAAGTGTTATGTGAAGTCTCATGAAAAGGCACGGCAGACTGAGCGATTGAGGAGTTTTGTGAAATATACACGCTAAAGCTGTAGGGGAAGCTCTGCAGAGAAATATGCGAGCATAAAACGAGTGAAAGCGAAAAGCGAAACCGGCGATGAAATCGCCAATCCTGCATAGTCTCCCTTTAAAAGTGACTAAGTTTTTTTTTTCTATTTAAAACTTGTCTCCTCTCGAGTTAGAAAGTGTAATAAGACCAACAGAAAACGAAACGTAGCGATTTTCTAGGCTGATTTGACATGGAACTGTACTCTCATTCGGGCATAATAATCCAGTCACTAACCAATTTGTCTGCTGCAGCTCAACCTTGTTGCTGGAAGTTAGCCTACAGGGACTATTTTCAGGTGCTGCGTGATATCATTGTGCTGCTGCGCCCATGGTGTTCCTTGATTATTACGCTGTAATGAGAGTATAGCATATGCTCTGGTAGAGGCCATTTCACACTTTCTGCAGTTCAACTATTTGAGCTCCTACTTTGGGATAGGGTATTTTCCCTGCGTGACTGATATACTGTACATGCCAACTTGGCCAGGGCAGTATCATGTTCAGTGTAACATCCATGTGGATAAGCCTTACATCTGTCAGTCTATTTTCTCCCTCTTCATTGTCTGTCCAGTGCAGGTGTCCTCACGCTTCAATTATTTGTCTTTTTTCCAATATCTAACACTTTGGTCCAGAGACACATACATACTGTATAGCCAGACACACAGACCATATCAAATTCGTACAGTACATACCGTCATGCGACAAACTCTCTCTCTCCCTCTCTCTCTCTCTCTCACACACACACCCAAAGGTCAAGTCAGTAATACCTTGTCAGAACCATCAAACTGCCAATAACGATAGCCCTCCATCGCCTGCTGCAGACAATTCCCCCATGCCTTAATATAGAGTACCATTAACGTCAGAGTAATGGCACTGCTTCAAATGAGATAGCAATTTTCACATGGAAAATGCACAATCACATTAAAGTGCATTTCGCTGGTTAGCATTACTGCATTGTCTCCCCAGACAGGTTCTCAAAGGGGTGCTGCAGTGCTAAAAGGAAGCAAAAAAAATGACAGCAGTGCTTTTCACAGCCTGGTTATTAAACTCTGATTAAGGAGAAAAGTCTGGGTTAACATATTTCAACACCTTCACCAAAGCTCGTTATTGCAGCGTAGGCAAGACATAGCTGTGGTCGATATTTGATCCCAGGCAATAATGGTGTTTTTTTTGTTTTTTTACAAAGGACCCCCTAAATGCACATTTTAAAATGGCTTTCTTTATTTTCCATATGTCACATGTATCAGTCGTATATGGAATCAGTTCATATAGCACACACATGAATATATTCATAATCCCACACCTCTGCTAAGCATTTCCATAACATTTGAGAGAGTGATGTAGCCCATTACTTTGATAAAGAGGCAAATGTATGCAAGCCCCCCCCCCCCCCCCCCCACCTCCATATCATCAAAGCAACCACAGGACGCACATAGATAATCAGGCAGTCTTCCAAAGGGGCTCTTTCGATGACAGCTACCCCACATACATGATCAAACAGAGAGAAGCTAAGCCAAATTAGCGTCTGAGAAGAGAATTAGCAGTTTACTATGTGCAATGAGGAAGGCAGTAACCCAGTTAGCTAAACAGTCTGTTTATCTTTTCAAAAGTGCTTTACTGACTTTCCATTTAAATGTATAAGTAATTTACTTGCGTGGTTCAAAAGACTGAAATGCCGGTTATGGCTTCTGGGCAGCACATATTTGCTAAACTTAATTGAAAATCTATCGCAATTGCCAACGTTCATTCTTTTAATTTCCACAGAGCTGACCTATTCTTGTTTTTCCTTCATCTGCGTCACTGCAAAATTCAAGTTAATTCTCCTCAGTTTATTGTTTACAGAGGATACTCAGTTAAGTACAATTCAAATTGTTTCAGAGTCCGTTCTGTGGGAGTGCTCTGCTGTGCATGCGTGCGTGCGTGTGTGTGTGTGGATGCGTGTGTATCTGTGTGTGTATGAGAGATGGGAGTTTAAAACTCTTCCTGCGACGCTGTATTGAAAGCGTTCAAGGGCAAGAGCATCATCATCTCGGCTGCAATGTCATTTATTAATAAACTGACACATAAAACAAAGCGTTCGCGCCCACAAGGGCAGAGAGACAGGGGCTGGCCAAGCAGCATGCGCGTGTAGCCAGAAGCTATCAGCCAGCGAGCGCTTTCATTAGAGAGAGAAACACACACACACACACACACACACACACACACACACACACACACACAGACATACACACACATAAACATGCACACACACACACACACACACACACACACACACACACACACATACACATAAACATGCACACACACAGACACAAACACACACACACACACACACACACACTCACACACACACGCACACACACACAAACACTGCTCCAGATCAGACTCTGCCAGGCCTGGCCAGAGACAGATGGACAGAGATAGCTTGGCCCAGAAGTGAAAGCAGGCCAGGCACCCTGAATTGCGTCCACATTTCCGAGTGGTATCTCTGATGCAACGAGGCCATTAGGGGGATCTTAGGGCTGCAGCGCATATAATTAGAAACGTTGTCCAAGACGGTGAAATGCACTGGACGCGGGGTGCAAGTTGTGAGTGATCACACGATTGGTGTACCCAAAGCCTGCAAGGTTCAGTTTGACGAGTACAGTCCATCTGATTGAAGTCTGAGATCATTTATGATCATTAATCACCATTCCAATGTAACAAGATTTAGCACATAGACGATGGTCACCAACACTGGATGTTGAAATGTGTTGAGACTGGACTTGACTGAGCCCTGACATATATGATACAGGTTTTCTTTTAACTGCTTACACACCAAATCTACACTTTTTTTCAAAACCAAACACCAATTCTCAGTGTTTGAGATTACAATTTCCTAAAACACATTTCACAAACACCACACACAATTCTCTACTTCTCTAGGGGTTTCAGGTGCTGCAGACTGACAGTCCCTCTCTAGTGCCAAGCTGTTAGGCCTCATCTTTCCCCTGCTATTTGTTGAGCTTGATTTTCTGTCTCTGGATGCTGTCGACTCAGCAGTCATCAGGTGACCTTCCCGCAGCTTCAGTCACTTTCAATATGATCTGAATCAACATTCATTAGCTGCCATTCAGGACCAATTTGAATCCAGTGGAAAAGTTCCTGACCTTAATGAACCCAGCTAAGAAATGAAAAAGAAGCTGTTGATTTTGGTAGAAGACCACTTTCTAAAAAAAAGGAAAAAAGGAAAAAAAAACTCTTTTTAAAAAACCTGACAGCACAGGGGATGTTCAGCTGCTTTCAAGGCGCAGTACCAAAAATGTCAACAAACAGACACATGAGAGCAATTCTCAGTACGAGCATAGAATGTATCCATCATTGACACACAATTCATTCGTTTATTTAATTTGTCAAACCCCCAGGTGATTTTAATGGGTTTTATTTTGTTGTGTTCTCACACTAAATCTTTGCTAGTCAAACAATCTTCTAAATATGTCTTTCAAACGCCATAACCCCAAACCAAATCTGCAAAATCAGACACAAATTTTTAGTGTTTGACTCTATAAAATATAACAGGTAACTTGATTTCAAGTTCAAATAACTTGCTTTCTTGCCTATAGGCTTTAGAATTGCATGTTAGTGGCATTGCATTGTTCACATGAGTTAGTCCTGAGATTCGCAGCAGTCACAAAGTGTTCTGTCTTCTCTGATTGGTCCACTCTGTAATATAATTTGTTCCTTAAGTGAACGTCCATACTGACTCATTTGTTCCAGGTCACCATGGAAACATGTGACTGCACAAATTATTTGCCTGTCAGTTTAACCTACATAGGCTAAAAGAGGATTGAATTCTCAAAGTTAATGCCACCAATCAATCTGAGTCTTTTTTGTATTATGCATTTCTTTAGCTAGGTTTACCCCAATTTGTATTCTGTGGATTGCTCATCCAAGCAAACTCGATATTTCATGTGGGCTAGATGTCACATCGTAACTTCTCTATATCACTGCCAAACCAACAAGTCTGGCTCTTATGTGTTTTCAACTAAATGCAAGTCTGAGACTGGATGGCTACACATACACGTCCTATACCCATAACGAATGCATTATTCAAACCCCAACCCCAGATCTGTAGTAAAGACACACACTCCCTAGTGTCACCTAGTGTGTTGAGTAGTGCTGGGAGGCTCTAGTGACATCTGCTGACATAAATTAAGAATTGAGACGCCTCAATTAACTATTGCCCTGGCAAAACTTTTCACTCACAATTATTCAAAGCTTAACTTCCACTCTCAATTATTCTAGCCTTATGTCATTTAAAAAAAAAAAAAAAAATGTGTGCGTGTTTGGTGCGTGTGTGTGTTGGTGGGACAGTGGAGAGAGTGACAGGAAGTGAGTGGGAGAAAGAGATGGGGTGGGAACAGGAAATGACCCGGGCTGGACTCGAACCCGGTGTGCACATAGTGGGCACATGGGGTGCCTCTCAACATCCCTCCTCGATCCTCGATCCTCCAGGCTCATTCCCACTGATCTGGATTGACTAACCCATTGTTGCGGCCCCATCATTCTTTATGTACATCAGTGAGGACGAGGCCCGAGGAAGGAAGGGAGGATATAAAAGACGAATGAGAGGCGCCCAGGGACTCGAATATAGCTCTGTTACTAGTTGTGCCACAGCACACCCCACACCTATCTGTATTACCAGTGGATGATACAGTGTAGACCTAGGGACCTGCATCACTTTAGGTAGAGCAAACACAGTGAATGATGCAAAGATGTTAAAGAGGGGAATTAAACAGTGCTCCATTTAGACGATGACTCATAGCGCTCAGTATTTGTTTTTAGAACTAGAACTTTCCACGGTTGATTATTGCACCTATACACAGGATGTATGAGTAGTTACAACAGAGAGAGCAAGAGAGAGGGAGAGAGAGAGAGTCCCACACAGACACAGACACGACACACACACACACACACACACACACACACAAATTAATGTGTTCATAAGAAACCCAAAAGTGTTATGGCCTTGTTTGGGTGTCAAACCACAGGTCCAAGCCAGTGTCCGCAGAAGACTAAACTCACTGGCACAAAGTTCGCACCTGCAAACTGTGTTACTGAGTTGCTCTGTGGAAGAACAGCGCAACTTTAAGGTGGAATTATCTCTCATCAAGAGCTAACAAAATTGTACTTGGTCAAATGTACACCATCGTAGAGTATAACGTTAGCCTGATGGAGCTAGACTCAATTCTATTTTGATGTGTTGGGTAAATTTGGTCTGGCTTCCAGGCTATATAGCGATAGCAGTGGTAAGTGGCAAATTATATCAATAGTTCTAAATCAAGGGAGAGGTGACGGGTAGGCTACAGATTCTTAATCTTAACCAACCACAGCCCCTACTTTGGTCTCACTGACTTTTCAAACACTAAATACTGTACACAAGACTTTGTGGCACTTCTCCTGAAGGCTGTTTGTGTTGTGTACACGATGCACCACAGGCCTGTTGATATGCATGTACAAACTGAATGTGAAAATGCATGTGACCACTTCCTGTCTCAAAATTGTTCTCAGTCCTCCAGGCACCTTAAGGCCAGTTCAAACACAAGATCCGCGACGAGACGAGCTGCAACATTCTAAAAACCAGCGACGTTCTAAAACTCTGCAACTAAGATTTGACATGTTGAATGTTTAGCGACAGCTTGCAACTGCTTGCAACTTTTGATTCACACCGCCGCAACTGCTCTCCGCAACCGTCTCAGACCGTCGCGAATCTTTGGTTTGAACTGGCCTTTAGAGGTCGGCATCACCTTGAGACTGACAGATGCTCCTTTTGTCAATAAAGGCTAGGAGGTTATAGTCACGTACTGTATGGTGTTGCTGCTCTGAATGTTGGCGTCTCTGTGGTCTCTGCAGCTAATGATGTGAGTGTGACCTTAAACATTTCTGCTACATGATATTAATTATTTGCTATTCATTATGGATTCTTGGACAACTTGAAGTCTAAGCTAATATGTCATAGTGTACATATGATCATGTTTTCATTGCTTCATTGGTAGATGGTTGAATAGAATAGGAATAGGTAGATGGTTATGCTAGTGATACTACTGAAGAATGTACAAATCTTCATGTGTGTAGGCCTAAAGGTGAAGGTTATGACACTACAAATTATGCTCTGTGATGCAAATCATGCAAATGATAGTTTATAACATAACAGTTAGAATTGTGTTTCCTCTCACAAATGATCAGACATTCTTTGAAAGTTCATCTATTATATAGAATATTATAAATCAGGCAATACTGGATCATAAGCAGCCGTATAAGGCCCTAGTGACGCAAAGACCCAATATTTTCTATAGGTTCTCTTCCATACGTGAGTAAACTCATTCGTTTATGGTGCAGGCTGGTCGTTATGGCGAGGATATCCACAGTGTTCCTGGGTCTGGGATTCTGCCTAGCGTTCCACTCTCTGTGCTGCAGAGGTAAAAACATCATGTTTCAAATAGATACTTTAGTAGAATCATTATGATGTTAAACGTGTAATCAATCATGATGACCTTTTTTTTCTGTCCTCTGTTTTGCCGTACAGATATAAACATGACAACAAACCTCCACACATCTCCAGGAATAGATGTTTCTCTTTTCTGTAACATGTCTGGTGACCTAACTGTCATCAGGTGGAAGAAGGAGGACACACTAATTTTTGCCTATAGTCCATTGATAGATAGAACAAAGACAAACTTCACCTCAGACAGGATGAGTGTTGACCCTGCCACTCCAAAAACCCTCTATATATCCCACGTACATGTGCATGATGAGGGGATATACATCTGTGAGGCAATAACTCTTGAACACAAACTAACACAAACATGGAACCTGACCATTGACACAGGTATTTTTATTCCTTTGTTAGTCGCAGAAATTTGGATAAATGATGCTTGGTTGTAACACTTGGCTCGATGCTTCCTTGTAACTCACAGATGACAGCCTCTCACCATTTCAACAGATCTGCATCATCTCTGCTGCCACATCAGGAATGATTAAAATAATCATATGTGTGATAATATGTATTTACAGGTGAGTACATTTTATTTGTGCTCATTCATCGGTTATAGTCATAGTTTCATAGTTTCACCCAGTCATTTCCCAACATTGACTGGAAAGGCAATGGCAGCACAATAATATCATACTGTATTATGCTTTTGCCAATATTTGACTACACTGTGTTGTATTACTGAGATGAATGATGACATGACATGAGTCGTACTTAGACTCCCGTCCCAACCCCACTCTCACCTCCACTGGTCTTATATGTTACAGTAGCAAGACAAGCAGTTGAGGGACATCAAATTGAGGATCCAGAGAAGACATCAAATGGTTTTCCACAACCATTGCTTTTGTGGGCCATATATTTTGAGGACTTTCAGTTTTGTTTTTTGCTTCTTTTCATTTGCAAACTATGGAGCCCTTTAGATGGATCACTGCAAGATATTTTTTGCCATGTATCCAGAAAATGTATGCTCATTTTACTTAATCGTGTGAACATTTTACTAAATAGTGCACTAATTTTACTGAATTGTGTTATCCATTTAAAAAATAATTTATTGGTGTATTCTACCACTAAAAGTTATTTTGTGACTCACAGTCACCATCTAGTGGTGCTGAGAAAATAGAGCGTGTCAGTGCCAGCTTGCGGTATACCCTTAGCAAAAAGAAGCTGTACTTACTGTAGTATACTTGAAGTTTACTTTTTATATTTTACATAGTATAGTGAAGTATACGTACAGTATAATATGAAAACTATACTTTTGTTTATAATGAAAAGTATAGTCCAAGGGCCAGTCTCCCTTGAGCAACTTAAGGTTAAGCGCCTTGCTCAAGCGCACAACATTGGCAGCTGGGACTTCAACCTGCAATTTGTCCCACTAACTGCACGCTAACCGAGCTCCTTAGCCCTTATGCTACCCACTAAGCATCCCAAAGAGCAGTAGACAATGGGTCCACTCACTGCAGATGTCCAGTGATGTGAAAGTCGTCTGATTTCAATAAGTCTGGTTACACTGACTGACACTCATGCGCACCCACAGAGAGAAACAGAGAGAGAGAGAGAGAAACACACACACACATTCTCAAAAGTCTGCGCTTTTTAATGTTTGTACCATTTCACATGGACACATTTCATAAAGTAGCAGTAATAAAACAGTATAAACAAGCAACTCAGATGTGTTATGACCTTGCCTGGGTGTGAAACACCTGCAAACTGTGTTACTGATTTGCTCTGTGAAAGAACACTGCAACTCTAAGATAAAATGATCTCTCATACAGGACTAACAAATAAAGTTGATTTGGCCAGTTATAGACCATTGTTTAGTATAATGTTAACCTGATGGAGATGATGGACTCAATTCTATTTTGTGGAGGGAGAAAATCTGGGCTGGCTTCCAGGCTTGTCTAATATAATACAGTAGTAGTGGTAAATGGTCACAGTCATAGTCAAATCTAGTTGGTGATTGTGGGACAGGCTACAGGAACCAATTTTTAACGTTTAACTTTTCATCCATTAATTGATTTGACGTTGGATTATTCCAAAAACAACCCCTACTTTGGACTCACTGACAGATCATACACCACATATGTACTGTAAGACTTTGTGGCACAAACATGGAACCTGACCATTGACACAGGTATTTTTGTTACTATATTAGTTGCATAAATTTGGATAAGTGATGCTTGGTTGTAACACTCGGCTCGATGCTTCCTTGTAGCGTTCACAGATGACCGCCTCTCACCAGTTCAACAGATCTGCCTCATGTATGCTGCCACATCAGTAATAACTGGCATCATCGTATGTGCCATATTATGCTATATAGGTGAGTAAATTCTATTACGTTCATTCATCAATTAGTCATAATTGTATAGTTTTACTCTAAAACATTTCATTTTCAATGACATTTTCTGACATTGTTTAATGCTAAGTAGATGAAAATATAGTATAGTGATAGCCTGGCACGCCCTCCCAGTGACGTAACACCTTGCTGTCGCTGGTCTGGTCAACCATGGAGGTATTATAAGAACTGGAGAAAGTGAACAAGTCCCGCCCCCATTCATTTCAATGGGAATGCTAGGCTAGTGACAATTGCCAAAATAGAACGATTTTTTCAGGCTTCAACATGGCGTTTCAAGGGGCTTGTTTCCGGTGCCGTTTCACTTAGCCAATGAAGTGCCAGGTTACTGATTGACGTAAGGTACAGAAGTAGAGCTCGTGCCCACACTAAGCTCGTGCATGAGCTGAGAATGGAACAGCCACCAATCAACATGAGGAAAACGCAGGGAAAACGGCACCGGACATGATGTATTTCTGGAAAATGGCGACGAGGAAGTGCCTTGCTAATCGGCGAAGCTAATCAGTCAAATCCTGACCCCCTGTGGTAATCGGGAAGGATTTCTGAGTTCCCGAAATCTGCGGAACTGCCCCCTTTGGTCGAGAACCAATCAACTTTGAGCAGCTCCAACGGCTCTGGTTAGAGGCGTGTTCAAGGCAGAGGAAAGAGTGTTGTTATTGGTTTAAACTCGGCAAACCGCTTTCTGACATCGACCAGTAGCAAATCGAGGCAGTTAAAGGAGGCGGGTCAACCAGCGCTTGGAGAAACCGTGTTAGCACAGGCTCTTGGTCAGACTAAAGTCTCGCAGAGCCTTTGAAAGTCGATGGTAATCAGGCTAGTATAGTGATGGTGGTCTCTCTGTATATGCTTGACTAGTTCCACACAGGTTGCTATAGTGCATCACCGAGATGCATCCTCTTGCTGGCATTGTTGTTGTTGCTTTCACCTCATGCTGTTAAAACTTAGAGGTCAACACATTTGAGTCGTACATAGACTCGTGCCCCAACCCCACTCTGTCCCCCATTGGTCTTATGCTACAGTGGCACGAGCGGCTGAGGGACACTTCCAGAGAAGATATCGTGGTTTTCCACAACCACAACCACTGCTTATTTATTTATCCATGATTATTTTTTTTAATCATTTGATTGATTACTTTTACTTTCACTTCTGCTTTGCTTTGGCTGTTGTTAATAGTGCGCTTGCTGAGCGCACTAATATTGCCAGGTCCCTAATTTTTGCCCAGCTCCTGCGCCGAGAGATATCGACACCGTTCCAACTCTAAGGGCACTTTCACACCAGTAATTTGATTATTTGGTCTGCTTCAGGCAGTGAAATTGTTATTATGTAGCATATAGACTACAGTGAGGTCCGCTTTCACACCAGAAAACTAACCAAAATTGGCCTGATTGATTTTTCCTCAATGTTTATCTTCCGGTAGAAATCGGCGCCAATTTTGACTCACTATTTTGACCTACAGTCTACGGTTTGGACCCCAGTTCGCGTTCTCACCAGAGGTCGACTTTTGGTGCGGAGTCAAGCGGACCGAGACCTCCTCTTTTTGGAGGTCTCGGTCCGCTTGTTTTGGTGCGCACCCGAGTGCGATTAATGCTTTCACACCAACGAAAACGAACCGAACTAAGAGGTTTAGGTACGAATGGACCGTTTGGTGCGCAAAGGTCACAAATGTGTTCTGAGGTTCACAAAACTTGACGTAGATGCAGTGATGGGCAGTAGCGTCGCTACTTTTGTAGCGACGCTACTATAACCACATTTTTCAGTAGCTTGACGGTAACGTCGCTATTTACAAAACCAAGTAACTTTTCTGTAGCTAAGCTATTTTATTGATCAAGTAGCGCAGTAGCGTCCTCGAAAGCTATTTTCTCCTGGACATTTCTGATGTTCATACATAACAGCGTCTCCTGCAGCCATCAACACCACAAATTAGGAAGACAGCCAGAATGTTTATGTTTCCACGACAACACGCTGGGTACAAGCGCATGCGGTAGGGTTGCCACACGTTTTCCTGGGATTGTTCTCTTTTTTAAATGTCCCGTTTTTTTTGTTGCATAAGCACTTCTATCTTTTTTAAGTAGGCCTATTACCTGATGTTCACTTCTAATACAATCTACGTTCTGCTCATGCAATCCTAGGCTACTATTTTTCCTTACAGTATCTTGATCCAGCTGTGCGTATTTGATTGGTTAATGCAGCCATGCGAAACGAAAATTTACCTTAACCATCACGACCGGCCATGTATGAATTGTAATGATATGCGACCGCCTATTATCACGTAGGCCTACATTATTCTCTTCCTTGAAAATACATTTATTTTAATTACAATTTCAAAAGGCATTCTTGCATAACTAGAGCTAAAAATGTGCTCTGATTTGCATCTGTTTTTTGTGTATTGGGCTATCAATAAATCAATCTTCATATTTTAGCCCTTATCTGACTGAAAGTTGTGTTGATCACTAAAATTTCGTCGACTTGCAGTTTTAATTGAAAGTAGCTGCTATGTATCAAGCTACTTTTGACAAGATTTTGTAACTTAGCTTGCTACATTTTTATGGGTGGTAGCTTCTGTGTAGTGAAGCTGAATTTATTGTAGAGTAGCTTGTAGCTTAGCTCACTACACAAATCAAGTAGCTTGCCCATCACTGCGTAGATGATCCTTGGACCAAGCCTCACAAAAGTTACTAGAAGGATATTTGATTTTCAGAAGAGTTTGCCTGTCACAGCCAAACAGCAGCGTAGCAGCCATACAGGAAGTAGTTAATATCTCAGGAACACTTACACATATAAAAACATCTGGGTTACAATCCAGGGTTTCCCGCAGCGCTTTCCTGCTAAGGCGGCCGCCTTAACAACACAGGGCTGCCGCCTTAACTAGCGTCTTCAATAAATAAATAAATAAATATATTATGTATAGTGATATTCGCCATATTACTCTGTCATGTTTTCTCCCTGTCATTCCAAACCGTAGCCGCTAGTCTCCCTTCCCTGTAGAACGCATAAAAAAAAGAAACTTTTTCAAATCGAGTTGGCCTATATACGCACAGGCGACACGCTCATTCAGGTGCCACTGCCACGCATATCTCAGAGTGACTGCGAACACAAATAGCCTAAACCTAGCTAGATTTGATGACTGTCACAGGAATGGTTCTCCGTTGAATCTACCAAATGTATGGGATGAGCGGCATAACACTTTTGAGCGCTTTATCTTTTTTTTTTTAATCACTCGTCCACTATGAATGCATTGCATAGCCCACTGCATCTTGTAATTTGTTGTGACAAACACTTGTGCCATCTAGCCTACAGCTAACAACAACTTGTGACGGCTATTCATTCACGTGTTGTAAAATACTGAAATTGTCTGAGGTTTACGCAGGCTAGTTTAAACTTTAAACTGTAGCCTCATGCCAGTTTCATTCATCCCGACCAGGCGGGACGCACGTTTCCGTTTTGTAGAAATAATTCCTGAATGTTTTTGTTCAGAGCTGAACATGCAACTGTATTTGACAGATGACAGATTTGGTTGCTAGTGACAAAATATTAGCGTTCAATGCGGTACAATCTCGCTAATTATGTTTTAAAAAGCATTAAAAACGTTCCGGCTATATGAGCAACAGGCACGCACAATATACAGCTTCAATCAATTGCAGCTTTAGGCTACTAAATCACAATTCCATACAGTCGCAATGTTACATTTTCATACAGTTTCATATTTATTTCATGGTATATTCTAAAATATCCATTATTATAAATATTCTTGGTTTTAATAGAATATTATAATACTGACTGGCTTTAAAATATATCCTATGGTGCTATGCTGAGCAGTGCAAAGGTTTTGAAAGATACAAAAGGCCCTGTATTGGATTTGTAAACTTACACTTTTAAGGTATAATATTGTCTAAATTGTGTTAATGATGTTTAATTGGTTGCTGATACAATTAAATCTGATACAATCAATGTGAAATCCAGGTATATTGCTGTCATTAGTGTCATAATTCAACATTTTCAACATTAATGAAATGCTGACAGCCTACTAAATTTTTACTTCAGCTGACCTCCTTGTCTTTAAGGAAATCAGAAAAGAAGTTATTTAGACAAGTGTGTGCTAGACTGCTCCTGTAGCCAACAATCCCCTCTCTACCCTTTGGGAATTGAACTGTTATATGATCCTTGGTGATGTAAATTATGAACCCCCCCCCCCCCCCCCCCCCCCCCCATCGTAGGGCAGTGGCAACGATGCGGCGGGGATGCTACGGCGACGCCCCCTTCCCCTGGACAGACACCACCTTAACTAACACATTTTCTGGGGGAAACCCTGGGCTACCTCTACTTTCGTTTGATTTACTCGTGAAACCGTGGTCAAAAAGATATGGCTTGCATGTCAGATAAAAGAGGAGAGCTAGAGCTATCCACAGATACCAAATACAACCTTCTAGGCCATAAAACAGACGAAGTGACAGCAAAATAATAACTTAATTTAGCTCCACTCAGTCCGCGAATAATGACAACTTGCCGTACAGAACTGCTCTCACTCCCCCGAGTCGCGCACGCAACAGACACATAACCATATCAAGAAGTCTTCACAATGACATTTTAAATGTGAATCTTTATTATTTTACACAATTGGATATAGTTATGACATTAATAGCCTATTAATGACCTCATGTCGGAATGGCACGTTGTTTGAAAAAAAAGTTAAATACCGCCACTGCGACCATGAAAAAAAAAAATGTCGGAGTGGTGGGACTTTTTCCCATAAAGAGACATGCCTCCACTACGACAATTGGACGTCAATGTCGGAGTGCTGGTATGTCGGAATGAACGGCGGATACCTTCCTAGCTAACCCACGGATGGCCTGAATAGCTTGTGGTGATCGTCATCATGCTTTCAAGTTATAATAAACAGTTGGAAACGTTTTGAAATATAGACTTGTTTCTTTACACAGTTCGACAGTCGACAGTCTTTGCAACCTTCCAGGTAGATATTTTACTTCACAATAAAGAGTTAGCACCCTGCTAAAGCAATTCAGCCACTGACGTTACTTAATCCAATGCTAGTTACGGCTTGAATTCCTGGATACCAACAATCAAAGACCAGCCCTCCCAGCTAGCACGCACCCGTTGTATCAACGTTGACATTGGTTGACAGCGTTGAAGGTTGGACTGCGACGTTAATCCACCTTTTTCTCAACCTAGGACGCACACGTTGTATCTACGTTGATATCGGTTGACAGCGTTGAAGGGTGAACTGCGACGACGAAACAGCTTTGACATCAATGTTAGCCCACGACTGGTCGTTTGCAACTAGCAGCGTTTTTCAATAACGCAACAATTGGGGTTTCATTAAGTGTAACCCTACCTTACACCTGCATTTGTTCGTATGACAAGGATTCCCCCCCTATGACAAGAAACACTTCAACGTTGAAACAGCTTTGACATCAACGTTAGCCCATGACTGGTTGTTTGCAACTAGCAGCGTTTTTCAATAACGCAACAATTGGGGTTTCATTAAAACAGGCCAAAATCGTGCAATGTAAGCCAGCCTTTACATTGACAGACTTTGCAAAGATTTGGAAAAGATTTTTGAAAGACTACAGTCTCAGACCCTCTCACATCTAAAGCCTACCTTACATTGACAGACTTTGCAAAGATTTGGAAAAGATTTTTGAAAGACTACAGTCTCAGACCCTCTCACATCTAAAGACAATTCATTGAGTTTTTAGTCACAGTCTAGTCACAGGCCGGTCTCAGATTAGGATTTTGCAAAGATTGTGGGTCACTATTTACAAGACTGCTGCTAGATTCCTTCAAATTAATTCCATCGTGCACTAGGCTACACGTCATCATCAACAGGAACTTACATGATAGCCTACTCATATCAAAGTATTTTTTTCGCGTTTAGGGAAAGTCCTACACTAAAAAGCTCCCCCACCCCCCATATGTGGCTGTGGCTTACTAGCACACGATGCAAGAGAGGTCTGTGAGTTGATGAGTCAGAGAGAGAGAGAGAGAGGGAGTGTGAGTGTTCCACTATAATCTTAGCTTGAGGAGGAGAGGGGAAACAGGTTGGAGGGAAAAGAGGTGTGTACTGTAGGTAGGTATGATGATGATGAGCACCTGTGGTAAATTGATGCGTCTCTGGTGTCAAACAAGGAGAGTGACAGTTGAGAACATCAAGCTTCTTTGCAGAACTGGACTGCATCAAGTCTTTATACTTTACACTTTTTCCATAGTGTACTCATTATTGCTGAATAGAGTAATGTACTAACTAGAAAATCACTCAGAGAGCTGAGTATAGAGATGGTCAATATTTTCACATATCCGCCATAGTCTTTTGACTCTCAAAATGGCCAACATCAGGTTTGTTCAAGTCAATAACTATAGCCTGACGAGCCAGACCCTTGTAGTAGGGTCTGAGAACTCTAGCCTGACTCTCGCCAGACCCTTGTAGTTCCGCCATGCTCCACCAGAGGCGTTTCGCTGAGCTCCACACAAGGGTCTGGACGCGAGGGCAATCCAAACCCCTGGCGGTTGCTCAAAAAATGAGCAACCAATCAGGAGCGCCGAAGCGAGTGTTTGATTCAAATAACAATGGCGGCACGCAGCGAGGAGTCTTGTGCTGACATTGATTCTGCTATTTCAACCGTTTTGTCGGATCTATCGAGTATTCATTCTTTAAAAGATTAACAGAGAATAGTTTTGAAGACATTTATTGGTGGCAAGGATGTTTTTACTCTTCTTCCGACCGGGTTTGGCAAGAGCTTGAAGAAGCCGAGCACGTCATTCAAGATAACAGGCAAGTGGTTTATCAAATCACATGCGAGGATGTTTTACAAGGACCCGCCTTCAGAAATACATACCCTATCGAGAAGTCCCAGATCCTTGTGTGAAGCAGACAGCGAACTACAGGATCTGGCGAAAGTCAGGTTATGAGAACTCACCATAGCAGGACTCAATTGGAGGGGTGGGATAAATGGTTATCTTTCAAATTCCCTCTCAATAGGATAGTGCTAAACAAATCATCTTTTTGTTTTCAAGTAGCAGGATGCTTAACGGAGAGTTGCTAGACTACCCTGGCAGATTTGCTACTGCTAGGAGCGTCTAGATTTCTAGGCTAATCAATAACTTCTTTGACCCTGAAAATGAAGTGTTATAACTTATATAACAGTTTCAACAAGCTCAGGACAACAATGACAAAAAGCTCTTTCCATGCTTCTGCAGTCAGTGGTTTTGGGCCATATGTTTTTTATGTTATAGTGTGTAAAATGAATAAAGGTAAACATATTTGTAAGAACATGTTAGTTGCTGCGTTTACATGACAGCTTTAATTCCGAATAAAACCAAGTTAATTCAAAATAAAAGTTAATTCCGCTTTAAAAGAGACCATGTAAACGCTTATTCCGCTTGAAAATGATTATTCAGAATTAAGCTTAATTCCGATTTAAGTGGTTGGTTTATTCCGATGTTAAAGCGGAATTAACGCACTTCTTGATCATGTAAACCTTTATTCCGATTCAAAGTTTATTCCGTTTGTTTGGCGCATGCTCATACAAGGAGGAAGCAGCAGCGCATGCTCGTTTCGGCTCCGTCTTCTTCCCCCATTCTCCGGCACTCTTCTCCTCCTCAGCTGGCAAACATGAAGCTTGACAATATTCTCGAGCTGCTGGTTAAATAGTAGGCCTATTATCAGAATTACTGCGAAAACCGTTTACATTATGTTATTGCCCATGCTGTAACGTTAACCCGATATGACAAAAAAGCCGCTAGCCAGCTAAAGTTTGTTTTCTTCCGGTAGACCTTAATTAGGCTGCGTTCATGCGCCGCATGTCCAATCAGAACCCTTCCCGACCCCCAGACGTTCAGCGGAATACAATAAAGAGGAATTAACCTATGTTCCATGTAAACGCCAATTCGGAATGATTATTTCCATGTAAACTCGAAGGAGAATATTTTAATTCCTATTTATTTAATTCTGAATAAACTAATTCGGAATTAAAAACATCATGTAAAAGTGGCAAATGTCACACATGTCTGTGATATGTTCATATTTCCTGTTTAAATACTGCTCCCAGTCCCAGGCCTGTTGAGTGAATTACACACACACACACACACACACACACACACACACACACACACATAAACACTTATCTCTCTCATCTCTCTCTTTCTCCACCCCTTTTCCTCCTCACTAATGCCTGAACTGCATGACCATTGATTGCTCAATAATTTAAAACCACACACACACACACACACACACACACACACACACACACAGAGAGAGAGAGAGAGCATGCAGAACACTGTCACTACATGATGTATGATTATCACTAAGCATTAGTCATGTTTGTATTTAAATGGGTAAGCAGAATTACACTGTATCTCAGAGTGCATCTTTAAAGAGTTTCCGGTTTATTGCAGCACTTCAACTTGAGGTTCCAGATCCGGGCCTATGGCTACTAATGATGATAATTGTTAATTAATGTCAAATCAACTGTGTGCTACACAGATTATTGACATATACGTACATATTAAATGACAAATTGAAGCCATTGCATTTCAGGTAATTATATCTCACAAACACTTTGGCAGAACTATGAGACAATATGGGAGACAATAGCCTACATTAAGTTGATAACAATTTTATTCACAATCAGTTGTGTTTCTAAGTCTAATCAAGTGACCTAGAAGGCTGAAAAGTGAGTTTAGAGATGCTTGTTATCTGTCAGAAAGAAAATAAATCTAGCCTCTACAACTCTTGTCATTACTTTAAACTTTGAATATAGGCCAAACTAGGTGGGAACTGTGGCCTCTGTAGTAGCAAAAACTTGAAGTATGGATATGGACGTATGTGGTTAAAATGTGTGAAAGGGACCTACAGTACAAATCTCTTGTACATCATCCATGAACTTTCTGAGCTGCTAACCACATCCTCCACAATCTTTTTGACTGCAGTTCTTCACAAGCTACTGGTTCACATTGCAGTGCTCTCTCTCAGTGCAGGACCTTCTCCTATGGTGAAGAGTGTTCACCTCCGGTATCTGGGATTGTGTGTGAATCTTTCATGTGGAGGTAAACGTTATTTTACATTTCTCTCTTGAAGTTTACTCAGCAATATGGTCAATACATTGTCGCTGTTGTTTTTAGGATTTAGGGTTTTAAGCTCAGAATTTAATATTTATTTCTCTATGATCTGGCTCTAGCTTAAAAGGTGTGTTTGTGTGTGTGTGTGTGTGTGTGTGTGTGTGTGTGCGTAAGCCTTCGTGGCTAATTTCAGGCCAGGCCCTTGGAGCGAGGTCGTTAGGACCAATAAGATAGGTAATATCCCTCTGCCTAAACCCGCATGAATACTTTATCACAGAGCGACAATCTTTTGATTCTATTCTTTAGTCAAAAGAATTAAAATTTCATTGAGCATTTCAAAGCCGCTTTGCAGATACACAGATTTTCAAATTGCACTATTAAATTGCATAATGAATTGTCGACTGCATAATGCAATGTCTTATGGAATTGTAAATGGAACATTGCATTGCTATTTGAATGATGCTACATACAGTATACTGTATGCTTATACTTCCATACCTAAGGCCTCCAGTTATTGTGTGTCTCTGTGGTATGTTCTTGACAATGCTCATAGAATTCACCTATTTATTGGAGGACTGAAATGTGAATTGATGTGTTTTTCTTTCTCTTGTCCTGTACTATAATGAAGTGTTAAATTGTCCCTTCCTCTCTTTCTCCATCTCTCTCTCATCTCCCTTCTCTCTTCCCCATTCTCTATCTCTTTCACCCTCCCCCCATCCCTCCCTCTCTCTCTCTCTCTCTCCATCCATTTCTCTCTCCAGCAGAGATGGCGCTGTGGGCCCTAGCAGGGGCGATTTTGTCTCTCTCCATCCATCCCTCTCCCTGCAGTAGCAGCATCAGCAGCAGCACCTGTGACACCGCCTGCTCTTTCACCTCTAAGACCCTCATCAACAACGTGGTCCAGGACCCCACCACCGGCCGCGTCTACGTGGGTGCGGTCAACTCCGTCTACCAGCTGGATGCCAACCTGTCCCTGGAGCATCAGCTTGAGACTGGTCCGCGCATGGACAACCCCTACTGCACTCCACCTGTCACACCATCAATGTGCCACGACCCCAAGGACACAAACAACCACAACAAGCTGCTGCTGGTGAACTCGGCTAACGGCAGCCTGGTGGTGTGTGGGAGTGTGTTCCACGGCATCTGCTCGCTGGTCAATCTCACTAATGTGGAACAGGTGCCCAGGATGAGTTTTTATACTGTATGATTCAGCATACCGTTTTGGAACACATGCTAAAGTTGACTATAAAGAGAAATTTAAAATCATCTTTTGGAAATTTGGATCTTAATGGCATTTAAAAAATTAAAATAAATAAAAATGTGCCTGCCTCTATAGGAACTTTAACACATAGGGTTAAAATAGGGTTTCCAATACTTATGACCTCTGGATTTTAAAGAAAACATGTATCTATTTACGTTATATTATTCAAGTATTCTTACAAAGAAAACTGATGTCCTTAAAGGTTGGATATTTCCTCATTTTTTAATTAAGATAAATTTCCAAAGGATTTTATATTCCTCTTTATAGTCAATTTTAGCACATGTTCCAATACTTATGGAGTGCACTAGTACAAAGGCCTGAAATGGATGTCACAGAGAGTTTATAGTTATTGTATTGATGATGAAATATGTGCAGTTTGTATGATTCTATGACGCTGAAGAGAGTTGGATAGGGCACCCCCTCTGCAGGTCGTGCTCACGATGTGTTTTTGTTTGATATAACATAGGCTGTGTGACGCAGCCTGTGTCCAAAATCCTGCCTTTTAACTTCATCGCTGGTACCTTGATGCCTGTTATTATGAGACATTGAGGCCGTCTCGCCCCCCCCCCCCCCCCCCCCCAGCAACAGGTGCTCAGAATGTATGGATTCTATATGATCTCTCTCTCTCTCTCTGTCTCTCTCTTGTTGTGTCGCAGCTGCTCTACTACAGTGACCGTAAAGGGGAGAAGTCCTACGTGGCCAGTACAGAGGAGAGTGTGAATGTCGTCGCGGTATTGTCCTCCATCGTTATCAGCCCCCACATCCATAGTGTCTTCCTAGTCGCCAAGGGTTACGGCCCAGTCGATGGCTCCGAGTTGATTAGCACGCGCATGCTCGAAGAGTTCCTCGAGTTTGAGATGTTCGAGAACATCGTGGATGCCTTCACAGTGAAGGCGAGCTCCTTCGCACAGCGCTACCTGCACGACTTCCGCCACGCCTTCAAGGACAACGGCTTCGTCTACTTCCTGTTCTCACGCGCCACCGATATGGGCAACAAGGCCAGGGTCACATTCGTGGCACGCCTTTGCGAGAATGACAACCACTACTACTCTTACACAGAGCTGCAGCTCAACTGTGGCCGCTCCAACCGCTACAACAAGATCCAGTCGGCATATGTGGCGCCAGCCGGCGTGGAGCTGGCCCACGACCTGACTGCCGCCGGCGAGCACGGAACGGTGGAGCCCAATGACCTGGTGGTGTACGCCGTCTTCAGCTCGGACGAGGACCCGGCAGGATACTCCGCGCTATGCATGTACCCGCTGGCCAGTGTGAACCGGGCGCTGAAGAGGATCAACAGTGCATGCTACAACAACATGGGCCTCATCAACGGCAAGGGCGCTGTCTACGTGCCATACTTCACCCTGGTGTCCAACTTATGCAGTTCCTCGGTTTTACATGTAGGTCTCACCTAACGGGATACGTCTTTCTGTTTTTGTAAATTTTTGGGCTTTTTAGCCTTTATTGTGATAGGTCTGTGAGGAGACCGATTTGTTTGTGCCACCTGACGTCACAGTAACTTTGCGCCGCCATCTTGCCGACCGATTCGTCTGTAAGGAGACTGATAGGAAGTGAGTGGGAGGGAGAGAGATGGGTTGGGATCAGGAAATGACACAGGTCAGACTCAAACCGGGGTCCCTGTAGGCACTTGGTATTGTGGTACAGTAGCTAAAGCCAGTTAGGCCACAGTGTCCACTAGGATGCATCCTTCACTTGCATGTGTATTGTCTGAAATACCATCTAGTCATCTCCTTTCGAAGTTGCGTCCATAAAAATGAATGCAGTGTCATCACTTTTTAATTTACAGTACCTTGTTAGATGTCTATGAGAGTGTAAAAAGTGTATATAAATAATGCACTATTATACAAAGAAATGAATAATATTCATTATACAACAATTGGGTTCGATGGAACTATTTGTTTCTGATTGGCCGGGAGACATTCCATGAGAATATCCCTGGATATTTCAACCAAAGATGATCTTTGATTTCAACTCAAGTATAAACAAACCGTCCCGTTGCATCCAAGCTGAAATACAGACGGCCAGAACATAGTATATGACAGAGGTGGATTTTAGTTAGTTGGATGGCATGTAGGCTAAGTAAAATAGTGATGTTTCAAAGTTAAAACCATGTCCTAACCAGACGCGATGTGAGCGTTTAATTACAGTAGGCTACATTGTTTTCAATTGGAGTGTCCTGACTGCAAGCGATCAGCCTCTGGTCTCGTGGCTACGGCCGAATAACACCCGTGGGAATATCTATTACCAACCCCACTCTCATTCGCGCTATATTGCTTAAGGTGCTGTGTCCACCAAACGCGTTTTTAACAGCCAGAGCGCCCTCAACCTCCTTCTATCGGCGCTTCGATAAGTGTTTATTGTTGCTAAGTTACCAAAACCGGAGACGGTTTATAACGAGAAGTGACATTGACGAGCCCGGCGCTGTTCTAAAAGTTGAACAGATTTCAACTTTGAGCGCTCTGAGCGCTGCGACAAAAAACGGTCGGCGCCGAGAGTTTTTTTCTGCCGAGGGCGCTCAGCGCTGTGAACGCTGAGCTACATAGACTTTACATTGAAAATTGTCGCCGTCGGCGCAAAAAACGCGTTTGGTGGACACAACACCTAAAGCAACACTAAAGCACTTTTCCTGTCGTACACACTATTTGTTTACCCAGCAAATAACAGACAAGGTAGAATATGTTGCATGCTTTTATGAAAGTATGATGTATTGCGACATCGAAGCAAGACAAATTTATAGTTTCTGATGTCTCATTTCATGGAACTACAGATACACTACCCCACCTCATAAAGTTACATAGTGCGGTTATAGCCGATAGAGGGCCGTGAAGTGAAAGCAGAAGTGCCGTTCACCCTGTCACGAGTTGATGAACTGCTGAAATGATTTTGGAAACATTATTTTAAGGTACAAAAAACATTATTTTAAACTACAAAAAAGTAATCATGATCAAGTCATAGCAAACTTTTGAAAAAAAGTTATATTTCCATTATATAACATAAGCATAACACTCTTTCGTTCTTCCTCATCCTCCAGGACAGGGACCTGACGGAGACCTTCAAGTGCAGCGCAGAGTTCCTCCCATCCCCGCTGGCAGGCACGCCCGAGTTTGCCCTCTCTGCCTCCGAAGCCCACACCAGCTCTGATCTCCTCACCGCTGTGGCCGTGGCCGTGGAAACCAAACATACGGTGGCGTTCCTGGGCACCAAAGGAGGCGAAGTACTCAAGGTGAGAGAAGGAGAGAATGGTGAAGGAGAGGACGCGGCAGAGGAGGGAGAGGGATGGCATGTTGGAGTTGCTACATTTTGACGGTGCTATGATTTATCATGGGGAAAATAATATCCATGAATGAATACACACTACAGTGTCCTCAACTTTAACCTCTGAACCTTGTGCTTTGCAGGTGCACCTGACCAGTAGCCCCTACTTCTACGGGAGAGTATCAGGGGACAACACGGGGGAGAAGATCAACAAGAACCTGTTCTTCGACCTCAAGAAAGACCACCTCTACATCACCTCCGAGAAGATGGTAAGGTGGTTGTAGAGTTGTACCTCTGTTGCCTTGAGGCCAGGACACACCAAGACGACGGCATCCAATGGCCAATAATCGGGTTGTTGTGTCCCGGCCTTTACAGGGAGGCTACACCGAGTGCGTAACTGAAGTGTTTGGTTCGCGAAGCGTCGACTACAACAATTAGCTTCCACAATGGAGCTGGCTGCACCAGACGTGAGGGCAGCGCATACATTTGAAAATAATAGACCAGTCTTCTAAAACTACTTTTAGGCTCCACGAACAGAGTGCTTCAGTTACAGTACATGCCTGGTGTAGTCTCTCTGTTAGTGCTAGTGGCTGACACAGTTGTGCCCTTGAGCCAGGCACCTAATGTTTTGAGGAGACTGGTAATGGTTGTGTTTCCAAGATTCGTTAAGAAGTGCTAAGATCTTCTTAGGAGCGCTCAAAGAACGTTCTAAGAACGCTCCTAAGAAGACCTTAGCACTTAAGAGCTTCTTAACGAATCTGGGAAACGCGGCCAATGTAAGTTCAATGAATCACCGCCACATATTCACTTCACGGTGGATGATGGCTGTCTTCAACACCTCAGTATGGTTGGTGTTAAGTGTAATTTAATATCTTATTTTATGCAGTGGATGTTGTGAAGCTTTTGTCGACTTGCTCTCATCTCAGGTTGTTTAGCTGCATTCAGATAGACACACAGACACTATTTTTAATGTTCCTCTCTCATTTAGCAGCTAACTGAATGTGCCTAATGCATTCTTCTCCTCTTCACTGATAATCACTAGCCTGACGCTGTCATTTTCAAAATTAGAATCAGAATTTAAGACTAATACTGCTCCATTGGGATGTGATTATTCCCGTGTTTCAACCAAACAACCGGGAAAAAATGGCTCTTCACTCAATTGGATAAACCTCCAACCAATCAGGTGATGTGGTTGATTACGTTACCTCTGTGTGTTCCAGATCACCATGGCACCAGTGCAGGCATGCCACCTTCAGACGGACTGCCAGTCCTGCATGGCGCTCAGGGACCCCTACTGCGGGTGGTGTGTCCTCGAGGGCAGGTCAGTGTGTGTGTGTGTGTGTGCGTGCGTACGTGTGCGTGTGTGTGTGTGTGTGTATGTGTGCGTGTGTGTGTGTGTGTATGTGTGTGTGTGTGTGCGTGTGTCGATGTGCGTGCGTACGTGTGCGTGTGTGGATATGTGTGTGTGTGTGTGTGTGTGTGTGTGTGTGTGTATGTGTGTGCGCGTGTGTTTGTGTGTCGATATGTGTGCGTTTGTTTGTGTGTGTGGATACAGTATGTGTGTGTGTGTGTGTGTCTGTGCATGTATGTGCGTCTGTGCGTGTGTATAAGTGTGCGTATGTACGCATTAGTTTGTGTGTGTGTGTGTGGGAAACACTCCCCTGTCATCATAGGTAACCTAAAATCCAAAATGTTCCCACACACCAGACCTATAAGAGGCTGGCGCATCCTGGCGATAAGTTGTAATACATTCCAATGTGCGTGAATTAAGTGGCCACTTCTAAGGGTACCCACTGTACTTCAGCTTACTACAGACTTATCATTATCTACTTCTATAATCATGGAGCAACGATTTGGGCGAATGCAATGTTCAAGAAAACAGGCAGGAGAAGGGAGATGATTTTCTGACAATTCGACAATGAAACTGAATTGCGCAAGTCGCCCAGTTTCTCGTTTGCCAGACAATATTTTCTGTCGCTAAAATTGCATGAAGTCGCTAAAGCTAGCAACAAATAAGTCACTAAATTGGCAACACTGAGCACTGAGAGACCAAGAAAATGACTGAATTGACTTCCAGGTCACAGCAATCGAAAAAAATAAATAAATATCAAATTAATAACCAGCTAATTACCTGGTTTCATTCTCATTGAGCTCAATGCAATTCAAACCAGCTAATTAGCTAACAGCTAATAACTGACATTAAGCATGCCAAACTCTTAGTATGGTGAAGGTATAGTGTTGATGTGGGGTTATTTTAATTCCAAAGGCCAAGGGGATTTTGTCAGGGTGCATAGTGTCCTGGATCCATGAAATAACTGGCCTTTAAAAATACAAATAAAAATCCTTTATGGGAATTTAACATGGGCGTTCCAATACTTATGACCCCCTATATTTTAAGGAAAACATTTATTTATTTACAATACATTATTCATTCACAAAGAAAATTGATGTCATTAAAGGTTGAATATTTCCTCAGTGTTTCATTTAAGGCATTAAGATCAATTTCCAAAAAATGATTTTATATTTAACTTTAAGCAGGGTCATTCCACGTCAAATCAACCAGAGCACACGCACTTGCGTCACAAAACACCAATTTGACTTGTCTTATGCAAATCTTTCTTTTTCATTTCCCACCCTAAACATGGACAAAATGCACCATTGAGATCAATATGTTTTGTCCCCACCCCGGCAATTTCAGTGATTCAGTGATTTTAGTGGCACCTAGTGGTTACTCTATACAAAACACATCTCTCAATAGATCTCAATGGTGCATTTTGCCCTTGTTTAGGGTGGGAAATAAAAAAAGAAAGATTTGCATAAGACAAGTCAAATTGGTGTTTTTAAAAAGAAGAGGTAATGCAGATTATAGAAAAAAATATAAAAAAAATCTTTATATATTCCCACCAGTGTTGTGCACGTTCACACTCTTCAGTAACTAGTTCAAAGTTCAGTTCACACATGTGCAAAGTGAACTGTTCACGTTCATAGTTCACCATTTTTAATTTTGAACTAGTTCAAATTCAGTTCATTTGAATGAAAATCTGTTTCTGACGGAATATAGGCTACAGCCACCTGTTGTTCTCATCTAATTGAGAATGTCCATAAATTGGGCTTTATTTCGCTGGGCAGATACATTTCTTTTAGGTCTATGGCAGGTACCGACGCCTAAGAGGGGTCTTAAGGCTTATTTGTTTAATATGCACTTAGTCCTTTGAGTTTGTGATGTGTTATGGTTTGTATAATAGTATTGTTTTGTTATAATTTGTCCATTGATAGAATTTGACATTTATTTTGCTATTGTCCTTAAATTTAGCCATACCATGCTTTAGTTATTATTATTATATATAAGTAACTGAGTGACTTATTTGATTGCTATTCTCATTTCACTGTTTTATTTCTCATTAGGTTAGTGCTTAAAATTATTGTTTTACTGATAATATTACTATTCTCCCTATTTTGTAATTGTTCACTGTTAATTTAATTTGTATTGTTATTTACTTGTATGTCGCTTTGGACAAAGGCGTCTGCTAAATAACCATAACCATAACCATAACCATAATAAATGCGGCCGCGCATTTATTAATAATTAATAATAAATGCGTTAGCTGTGCATGCCTGACAGCGGAAGAGTGTAGCTTTTACACCGGGAGTATGGAGTATGCATTACCTGCAGCGATGGAACTGTTCAGTGACATACTGTAGGGCTCTTTGAACACGTTATGCATCCCTCTATCATCACTGACAAGTGCAGAATCTTTCCGCGATTGCATTCACATAGCAGCGGTTCCGTGTACAATGCATCATGCGTAACGTGATCATGGGTAATGTAGTAAGGTAGTGCAAAGCTGTAGTTTAGGAGTGGCGCCCGTGGGCAGTGAGTAACGACATACTGTTTCTAAATTGCCAGCAGATAGTGTCACTCGACTTCTCAGGACAAAATAAATTCCGTAGCCTAACGTTTAATTGGACATCAACAGTGACGTTCGTCGTTCATTTAACATAATCTGAGCGAATTCACGTTCAAATTCATTATTTACAAATGTGTTGCGTTCAGTTCAGCGTTCACAGAAAAATGAACGTGTTCAATGAACGCGTTCTTTTGAACTCGTTCATGCACAACACTGATTCCCACAAGGTGTTAGGGTGCTCTGAATATGAGATCCAAATTTTTTTTTCAAACTTGTGAGGTCTGCTGTTCAGTCCCTGATGGATTTTCTTTTCTCTTCATTGCTTTTTCGGAGAGTGTTTCTACTTATTTCAATAAGAAAAAAAAACCAAGATCCTATGTTGAGTGAAAATTTGTCTTCTGAAGGCCTAAACAGAACCCAGCCAAGAACGCCAATAAAATGTTGATCAACTTTGAGGGACTGCTATGACCATGCAGGATCATCCAGACTACTCTTGGTGATTTTACTGCATACTATTCCTATTTATGCACCAGCCTGCAAAATTTGAGCCTCCTACAGATTCTAGTTCTTGAGCAATGAGCATGTGAACTTTGACAAAAAAAAGAGGCAGAACAAATTTGACACCCCCCTCCCCCGTAAAACTGTCTGTTACTTGAAAAGTATTGATCTTAGCACAAAAACATTTTACAGAGTGTCTCCTGGGTAACATAGGCACACATGGTATTTTTTCAGATTTTTTTGAGACGCAAGTGCGTGTGCTCTGGTTGATTTGGCGTGGAATGACCCAGCATGTGTTCCAATACTTTTGGAGGGTACTGTATAGTCATTGGTGTAGACAATTATGCATTCTTCAGAGGTTACTATCATAAAATAAACAAACAGACAGACAAACAAAAAACTTCTCCTGGACACTGGACTTCCCCGTTGACTAAGATGTGACATGATCAGGTTGGCTAAAACAAAAAAGACAGCAATGCTGCTTTGCGATTGTTGGACTTTTATTTTGAGAAGTTTTTGACGTTTTGTCTTCCACATTCATGAAAGGGTTGGTATGAATGTTGAGTCATATTTCATGAAACAGTCATGAATGCTTCATGTGCAGTTCATGACAGCTGTTATGAATGTGTTATGAAAGAACCCGTCAAGTAAAGTGTAACCATAATATTTAATTACATAAACAACCAAATTAGCTAAAAACCGTAGTAGCAACAAGCAGTGTTGTTTAAGTGAGGCAGGTTGTGGACTACTAACTTTTGAAGGTTAATCCAAAGGCCCATCCCATCCAAAGCTGACTTGGCCCATCCAATGTGTGGTAGGTGTACGAGGAGGTTGGAGTGTGTGAGCGCAAAGAAGGAGGACGCCTGGCTCTGGAGTCCCCAGCAAAAGTGTGTGACCATCCAAAAGTTCAACATCAGCTGTGAGAAGCCACAAGATGTAGGTACACACACACACACACACACTTGTAGAGGATCTACAGTATACAGTGTTCTGTGAGTGAAAATGTATCCACTGTTCTGTTTTGTTTACTTTCTATTGGATTTTTTTTGGTAAGCTGATGATCGAGATCTCGGACCTCCCTTCGATCGATGCACTTTATCATCCAATATGCATGTTTGGGCTGTTGGAGAGGAAGGCTGTTGTCAATGGGACAGTGGTCATCTGTAGCCTGACAGAGGTGAACTGGATCCCTCCCTCATCTAAGACTCAAGGTGAGTCACACAAACATACTCACAAATGAATACATGCACACACACACACACACACACAGAGACAGACACATACACATACACATACATACACATACACACACTCAAGAATATAAACACACACACACACACACGAGAGGCTCACAGATACAAACACCAGTACACAGATACCTGTATCTCAGATGCTATAGCTGGACTAGGTTTTAAGTAACTTTAAACATATATGAAGATGATGAAATTTACCTGTGTGTATGTGTGCGTGTGTGCGCGTGTGCATGCATGCGTGTAGATTTTGTGGCAGTGAGGTTCCTGTTGACGTCTCGTCGTGATGGCCGTAAGGTGGAGGTGGCGGTCAGTGAGTTTCAGTTCTACCACACCACCGTAGTGAAGAATACAGAACACACACCGTGAGTACTCCCAGATAAACTACACACATACACATACACACAGACACAGACACACACACAGACAGACAGACAGACAGACACATACACAGCGACACACACACACACACACACACACACATGCACACACACACACACACACACACACACACACACACACACACACACACACACACACACACACACACACACACACACACACACACACACACACACACACACACACACACAACTCACACTGATGCTGAAGTATACATTGCCCTTCCCCACCCCTGGGATTGGCTGCTCCCATCTCTAACTCCTCCCTGATGGGCTGTTCCTCAGGTGCTGGGCGTGTGTCAACAGTCAGCGGAGTTGTCAGTGGAACACCATGGACCACACATGCAGTGACAGCGACAATACTATAGGTGGCGCTCATATCATCAAACACAAGGAGGTAAGAGTTTGTGAAGGGCGGCCCATGTGAAAAGATGGGCAAAATGAGATTGATCTTCAGACTAGCATTAGCAGGCGAGATTAGACTGATCTTTACACTATCGTTAGGCAGGTAAGATGAGGCTGATCTTTATTCTCGTATTTGTATAGGATATGACTGAGACTAATGTTTGATAAGACAGCAGGTGATAAGACTGATGCTTGTCATTCACAGGGAGAGAGCTGCCCTCGGTTTGAGAATCCTCAACCCTTGTTCATCCCTGTGGGCATCAAGACTCCCATCACCTTCCAGGGCAAGAAGCTGGATGTCTACTCAGTAAGGAAATCAAGGACAACATGCATCATTTACACAAAATTACACTTTTATTTGACATGACTCTCTTGAGTTTATTTTAAAGAAACTCAATACAGTTATTTTTACCTTACAATAATAGCTTCAAACTCATTTGTCATGAGTTTATACCGACATATATAATAATACAAAGAATGAAGTGATTGAGTAGGTTCATGACGTAGTCACACTATCTGGAGATATATTCTTTGGTCACAGCTATTGTGAGATTTACAGCTCCCACTGACTTCTATTCAACACATCATAAGAATACTTTTGTTGTTTAAGAGAGAAAGGATTTCAATTACACTTAAAAAAAAAAAATGTTGATTGTGATTCAAAGAGAGAAGGGTTTTTGGTTTTTCCTTTTTGGTCTTGGTTCATCAATGGCCTCCACACTTTGCAGCCATATAAAACAATTGGTTCAATATAATTCTCTCTCTTTCTCTCTCCTTCACCCTCTGTGTTTGTAGGGCAAAAGCGTCAAGATTGGCACTGACCTCATGAACCAGGAGGAGGAAGTGGTCATCCAGAAAGCAGGGTCAAAGTTCAACTTCAGTGGATATGAGGTTGGTGTCAAAGTCATTGTTGCCACTAAATGTTGGTATCTACTGTATATGACTGCCTGTTTCTCCCATACTCTCTCATATCTCTGTATCACTGTATATTTCTCTCTCTCTATCTGTCTTTCTTTCTCTATCTCTCTCATTCTGTCTCTCGCTCTTCCATAGTTTGTTCTGTAGTCTTCCCCCTCCATCTCCTCATGCGTTTCATGCAATGTCAATGTCTGCCTTGGGTGTGTTGGACATCACATAGTGTTTGCTCATCGGGCTTGTGCAAAATTCAGAATTTAATTGAGAATGACAGCTAAATTCCAATGTTTTTTTTTTTTTTTTTTAATTGAATTAAAATTGACGTCCAAATCAGGATATAGAATTACAAATCAAATTTGAATGAAAGGAAGTGGAATTGAAATTCAATGAAATTCAAAGAAATTCTTAAACATAATGTAAGGGTAGTGTTTAACAATGAAGTTTCACAGTGTATGTCAGATATGACACAACTTATAACTTAAAACATACATTTCCAAAGTAGCCTTCACAAAACTGAATGTATGTGGGAGAGAGGGTGTGTGTGTGTGTTTGTGTGCGTGTGTGTGTGTGTGTGTGTGTGTGTGTGTGTGTGAGCAGATTTCTTTACATGAATTGAATGCAGTGTTGTTTGTCTATTACCTGCTGAGATGTGAATGGTGTGCTGACTTGTCTAGCAGAGCTTGATACTCTCAGACGGTGCTCACACACACACACACACACACACACACACACACTGCATCCAAGGTTGTTTTCCCACCAATACAATGTGTTTTGTGTGTGTGTGTGCGTGTATCTCCTCTTTGTATAGTTTTCCTTTGACAAATCCCAAGAGGTGAATGTAACGTTCCACATCAAGGACATGGCAACTGAGAAGAAGATCGACAGCACCCTGCAAGGTGAGTGGAAGGCTGTGTGACACAAGTGGAACCTCACCCAATCTGTTTTTACTGCTTGAAATTTTAGTGTGAGATTACGTGTGACGTTAGCACAAGCTAGCAAGAGAAAAGAAGAAATGCACAGCTCAATTCACAGGATTGAGAGCTAATCACACTAGCAAGTGTCTCTTCAGCAGTGCTGTATAACAGCTCTCTTGGCTATGAATGTGACTGAGTGTGTGTGTGCGTGTGTGTTACTCACATGTTTTCTTCTCTCCTCAGTGGTGCTGTATAACTGCTCAGTTGGTTGTGAGGATTGCATCGAGTGTCAGAATGTCAACAAGATGTACGGCTGTGTGTGGTGCCCCACCACCCACTCCTGCATCTACAAGGACCTCTGTCCAGAGGAGGAACAGCGGTGCCCAGTGCACACATACTGTCTTGCACAACCTGACTGGGACCCATGACCAGAGGGTGCTTGTTGGGTAGATGAAATGGAAATCAGAACCATAGACCTCTGAAGTTCGCCTACAAAAAGGATCCAAAGCTGCCATCTTTGCCCATATAAGGAGATCTGGGTGTTAATTGAAGCTAACTGCCTATGGCAAGTTGCATGGTAAGTTAGCTCTGGGGTAGCAAAGATCAAAGTGTGCCGTCTTCACCTACCGAAGATCACAGTATCCACTAGACGGCAGTGGACAAAACTGTGTAGTGAAAAACGTCTGCATTTCCAATGTCATCGTCCCCGCGAGAGTTTAACAGGTGCGATAATTGAAAATCCCATAGTTATTTTCCCATAGAAAAAATCTCAAGATACCGGATCTCCTTATTTGGGCAAAGATGGTGGCTTTTTTGTAGGCGAACTTCTGAGGTCTATTGTGGAGCAGGGTACCAGTTACCATGGTAATTAGTTCTGGCCAGGGCACTGTGAATTCCACTCGAAATGTCCAGCGATGTGATTTGTGAAAAAGAAAAGTTATGTTTTTTGACAGTTGCCAGTGTATTTTTTATTTTTTTGCTTGATTCTTACAGATGGTACGGGTTGAGAATGCTCCTTTCTTTCCCGCACATCGGGACTCCCGAAGCATCGGGACTGTAATTAAAACTGCAACCGCAAGGGGGCAACATAAGACCGCCCTAATAAAATGAAGGTTCGGCTCATACCGGAAAACACGGAAAAACCCGAAGACACCGCGCTGGTGACAAGCGGAGAAAAGAGACATCACGCTCGGCATGTCAGATTGCAGTTTCAGAGTTTTCGAATGTTTTACAGCCTATCTCACAGCTGGCTCTCTCACTCGACGTAGCCTATAACTCAGTCAGTCCAGCAGAGATGCCAGAGCAACGTTTTGGTCAATGGAGAGGGAGAGAAATGCTCCGCATATCCGTCTCATTTAATCCGTCTCATTTAATCATTAAAATGAAGGTGATGATTGGCGAAATTATAATCAAACGACGTTTCAATAAACCATTGTTGAAATTAATGAAAGTGGTTTTAGAAGCCTTCAATTCAACCTGAAAGAATCGACTGAAAGATTTAAAACGGAGGCATGTTCATTTTAACCGGCGACGCTGGGTAGCTTACCCAGCACTTGTTATCACAGATTTTGTCCCCACCACTTTTGACAACTGAAAATAAAATGTATTTAACAGAAATATCTTTAATACATGCCTATCATGTCACTTTACTTATAACTGTAGGCTACATGCATGGAGAAGATCGCGCATTTTGTAACATTGTAACAATGGATGGTCAGATATGCGATAGGGCAGTGAGGGTGATTAATTGTAACCATCGACTAGTAGGCCTAGCTCCGAAAAAGAAGTTTCTAGCAACTTAGAACTATATGGATCTCGTAATGCATGTTCATGTTGATTCAGAGATAGACATAGACTACCGTGGGCTACTGTGCGTCAATATAACAGCATTTTATCATGTGGTGAATTAATGACTAACGTCAGTTTAACATGTCAGAACTTTTGATCGGCGTTTCAAGTGCATGCCGCGAATAAATGAACTCGACTGACTGAATCCTTTATATTTCTTGGCTAATCGTGAGGGTAACGACTGACTGTGGCGTAACTGGTTAAGGCATCTCTATCACACGTCAGCGACCGGGGTTCAATACCTACTTCACGAACCTCTCCGGAACCCATTAAGACAAAAGGCATTATTTTATTAAAAAAATGAAAGTTTTGCGATTTTTTTTATGATTGCAATGTCTGCTGAAAAGAAAAGTTAATATGTGAATTCGTGGTTCAGCGCGCACACACACACACATTTTTACATTTACATAATAGGGCTCGGGCACACGCCTTGCACTCTAGGAATATCGCCGCCATTTGGTAGCGCACTGAACGTAATATCCATTCAGAATTCAGATGCACAAGACAAGAAGCAGAAATATAGTAGCGATTTATTCTTTTCCTCTTGCGATCGTGGGTTGCACTGTTACACCCCACTACACAGCAATATACGACCAAGAAGGCAAAAACTAGGTAACAGGAACACACTAAAAGGCGGGAGTAAATCCATAGTAATCCATAGTAAACTAAGGAGTGAAGATGCCAATGTGGCTGTGCCCGCGAAGTTTTTATGTCATGATCCCGAGCCCTATAGTGTCAGGAAGTGTCCGTCGAGAGAGAGGGGGGAGGGAGGCAATCGTCCTCAATGCCGTAAAAGGTAGGCTATAATGTCTAGTGAACTGGTTAGACAAGTGTGGGGGAGGGGGAATGATCGCACAAGACAATTGCTCTTCATGAAATGGGTAGTCTCATAGACGGCTGTCGATTTTTAAACGTAGCCTACTACATCACTTGCGAAATCGGACGTGGCACATAGCCTAATTATTAGGCTACTGGATTTAATATAGCAAGTCCATAGACTTTGTGCATCCTATATTAGCCTATATGAAAATGTAATGTGCTGCTGGGAAGCATTGGGGAAGTCAGTTTAAGTTGTCCTGTAACAATTGCCTCTTATTATAATCAAGAGTATACAGCCACTACGCACATAATAGCCTAGGTTACGGGCGGATGCGAGCAACCCCATGCAAAAGAAGGCCTTAAGTTAACGGACTGAAGGCCTGTTTACATGTCAAACATGCATTAAATCTAAGAAACGAAAAACACAAATATCATGTATTGTGTCGTAAACAGTTAATGACTTCGTGGCCACTATGCGCAACTGCATCGCGCAGTGAGCTGAAGGATAGGAGGACCGACACTTATTAACACAAAGCTTTGTAAAGCACTAACAACCACCCCTCAAAGTTCATTGTCCATAAGTCCAAACAATAAGCATAAAAATCCGACAATCCAAAACGATAACGAGATCTCCCAGAAACGAAAAACAAGTTTGTTGAGTAGCCTAGTCCTTCCAACAATCTCAGCTTTTGCGTTTGTTAGATAAAAGGCATCCTGTCCTGCTGTATTCCAATGAGAAAAAATCATCCACAAGGTAGGCTAAGGGTCACGGTAATGCAGCATGCAGGAATCTATACGCACAAAACGAATGAATGGGTTATATCGGCCAAAACGAATGAATGGGTTGGGAGAGTCGTCTGGCTGTGTCAGCAGACTGCAGTCGGTCTCGAGGGGTTAAATAGCGCACGTACTTGAATTTTAATCTGAAGAAGACCACACGGTCGAGACGTCATTCCTTTGTGCTAAAGAAAATCAAATCAAATCAAAAAAGAAGGATTTCAAGTGTGCGAACCTTTTTCCATTTTTTTTAAGATTTACTCTTGTTCTGCACCTTGACCGGGGATGTGCACAAACTTTTTTACTACACTTGAATTTTAAACCAACTCTTCTCTAGCCTATATCCTATAGCCATACTTTAATAATCAGATGTTATGCTCATTTTTGTAGGCTACACCTCACCGGCAAGCACGCACGCAAATGCTGCTTTTGCACATCTACAATATTGGCCAGGCTATATAGAATAGGCTTTTAGGACTGTATTTTGCCTTCGTGCAACTTTAGTTGTGCTCAATCTAAATTATTGTCAGTAAGGATAGGTCATATTACCAAATGGCGAACCTCGAAAATTATTTAGGATATAGAGCCGTGTCCATTACGCATGCAGTTATTTTTAGGCTATTGTTTTATTTGAGTGTTTTTATCTACCATGGCAAACATAGTTGAAACGTTCGCTCTAAACTTATGTATTTCCAATCGGCTTTCACAATCAGCTACAGCTGCGTGCCTACACATGTATTTCCAGCTCTCAAAACCGATGAGGTCCAGATCTCAGTGGCCTCATAGCTGCCTACAGCCATGCATAGTAAGCCTAATGATAGCCTATAGTTATGACATTAATAGCCTATTAATGACCTCATGTCGGAATGGCACGTTGTTTGAAAAAAAAAAAAGTTAAATAGGCCTACCGCCGAGTGGGGATATGTCGGAATGAACAGCGGATACCAGCTGGGTTGTAAAACATTCGAAAACTCTGAAACTGCAATCTGACATGCCGAGCGTCTGTTCAATACGGAAGAAGACTTTAACGTATTACTTAGCCGAAACATGAAGAAAAAATACGAGGACAGACCATCTCGTTTCTCCGCCAATAACAAATGTGCCAAACACAATTCGGGAGAAGCAGCGGACAGGAGCGCCGCCACAAGCAAGCACTTCTATCCCAAATTAACATGGCAACGTTGCCTATGATTAAAGTGTCTAAGTAGGCTAGTCCTACTATTACATTTGATTGGTAGCATGTTTGTAGCGCGCCAGTTTACCCATCCCCTACATCAAAACAGCTTAGAATCAATCAAAGAATCAGCTGTGTCGGCGTTAGGCTGTAGGCGATTTTGTATAACCATTTCAACTGTCAATTTCAACAATGGTTTATTGAAACGTCGTTTGATTAATTTCGCCAGTCATCACCTTCATTTGAATGATTAAATGAGATTAAGGAGTCGACTATTGACGGATATACGGTCTTCATCATTAAATGCAGCTGAAATGCGGGATGAAACTTTCTGCCACCTGGTGGTTGTTTGGGTACATTGCCTTAGCCTCGAAAAAAATCGGCTTGACAGCCTGCGGGATCTCTTCGGGAGTCCCGCGGGAGAAGGTGCATTCTCAACCCGTACCCACTGTATGTGATGTGATATTGTATAACGATGGTAGTGTTATTGTTATGTGATGTGAAATGTTTGATAACGATATGTATGTGCCGACAAGAGTGCCATTTGGAGGCTGTGTTTATCTCAAATTTCTCATCGCAAATAAATAAAACAGCATAATGCATTTAATAAACCTGTTAATAGCCAGGCTACTCTGTTGCAAGTTATTATAACAACTGATACCCAACAATATTCCAAAAATAACCTGAAAAGAATTTGGCAAACTATGTCTCGTAAGAGGGGGGTCATCTGATCTCCAGGTAGCCATGCTGTTTTTTTATGAGCCAATGTCTTTGAATTGTTGATATAATGGTAGAGTGAGTCTGTAATTTCAAAGGACCACGTTTCCCTTCATGTAACAGTTATTCTGGTTGGGAGGGAGCTCTCTTAGGCCCTTAATACCTTCTCTTACTTTTGTTCCTGCTTCTGACATAATCAATACTTAGCCTAAACCTTTTGCAGATTACACGCCATGAGTTTGAGATGTATTCTGACAACATGACAACAACAGTATAGCCTTTAGTACCACTGTAACAAATAGTACGGTAGTGTGCAGTACAGAATATAAATGTAACAGTATGATACTGTCACATTTTTACTATTTTATTTTAACCGTTGTTGTAGATTATAGTAGCTACACTGTAGAATGGCAGTATCATACTGGCAACTGTAGCTGCCAGTAGTTACTGTATACGAACAGGGACCTATTTTACAGTGCAAATACAAGAAAGAACTAGAGATGCACCGATTGCAATTTTTTGGCCGATTCCGATTTCTCATAGAATTTGACCGGCCGATACCGATTTTAGCCGATTCCGATTTCATTTTTTCTAACCACTTTAAAGCACACTCAAAGAGCTATTTTCTAACTGTTCTTTAATAGAACATGTTAATATGGAAATGTATCAACTTATAAATAAAGGAATGACTGGTAAAAAAAAATGTGAGCAGACAGCTTCTTCTTCAAGTCTAATTTCAGCTGCAGTATCAAACTATAATGCTTCCCAGTGTGGGACATTCATTTCACACACTATTAATAGAAATGCACTGTAGGAACACCTATTTTTTTTATTTCTCACATTCAATAACCAACTATCTTCAGAATACTGATAAGTGTATAACTGGAAAGTTAGGTAGGCCTACATATAGGTGCTACATAACATAGACTGAGATGTTTATACTGGAAAATGACAACAAAAAAACTGACAGCCAATGATATGCGTTCTCAGTCTTCACTCGCCCTTGAACTTTAGCGATTGCTTGCGAATACAAAGGAAGTGTCTGTTATGGCCTGGCTCAAAAGGCCATAACCAAACAAAAGGAGGACAAACCAAACGAGGACCAACATTTAACTTATTTATTAAATAAATAAATAGAAACAATCTTTGTCAGTAATGAGTATCAGTATGTCGGCAAAGGTGCATGTAGCGAATGTGTGCTGAGATGTGAATGTAAGAGTGCAAAAGCAAAGGACACGACGGCAGATCTCCAAAAGTCCTAAAAGCAGCCCAGCCTCTCAACAGGGGTGCACAGAGTGTCCTTTTTACACCTGTGTCCTTTTTACACCATTCTTAACGAGAATGGCCACGCCCACGCCAGCAATTACCTGCAAGGAGGGAAAGACACAGAGCATGCAAGCAGGAAGTACGGCCTGCAGTCGTCACAGTGTCCATATTTGGATTGCACACTGTTATACAGAAGAAACGCAGCTTTCCAATGACACTACGCAGGATATGTTGGCCCTTTCCGAAACGGAGTCCCTACTCACTTCGACTCAGTTAGCGAGTGAACTTCCTTTTCAAGTCGTGGGTGCGGAGAACACTCGCATTGAAAGGGTAGGGATTAAAATAGCGCTACATTTCGGATGCGCTTGAAGGGAGAAGAAAATTAACGTCATATTTGTTTTCATAGAAAATATGAAGGCAATATATATTAAATCGCCAATAAAAATGTTCTGTACACCCCTGTGTATTAGGATATACATCCCTCTTCTCTCCTTTCATTACTACGAGTGAGGAGTTGCATTTTATGCTTTATTTAATATCAAATTATAAAAGTGCTGTAAATGCAACCTGCACATGTGTCAGTATTACAGCCTACTTCTGTACGATCTTGCACACTTTCCTGAGTATCAAACTAAACATGAGTTGTTACAATGTAGCTTAAATCACGCTTTTGTCTGTAAATGCTGTCATACGGACCAAAAAACAACTGGCAGGGAGATTACACAAGCTGCACGAACACGTGAAAACGGTTGCACCTGCGTTCCAAGTCAGCATCAGAGCCCATTTAGGGAGAGCCGGTCCACTCGCTATTAACTCCATTGAACCTGCAGTTCCTGAGCAGTTCTAGGGGCAGCTAGGGGCGATCACGAGCAAGTGATCAAACAATGGGGGTCTATGGGGCTAGACGGCTAAATTGGTCTGTTTCACCTGATTGTCATTGAAAATCGAAGATTGCATTTTAGTTTCTGCAAGCTCAATATGGGTTATAGGTCAAACGTTGAATGAACAATTACTTATGGCCATTTGGTTTCTCATAGGCTTGGTCGTTGTTGCCCATAACACACTAGCATCCTGCTAATGAATGACGTCATTGACACATTTGAAAGGCTTTTTAGAACAATTAAGGGACTTAAAAAATCTAATACTCAGCCGTGTGTATTTTCTTTGACCCCCCTTTCGCATACAATATTCCGATTTCTACACAAAAAATTATATCCAGAGAAAAGTGGATTTTAGGAGAAACTCCATTCACCTCCATTCATTCTCCAATTACTCGCGATCGCCCTTTAGTTGCAGTACCATGCGTAAGTATTTAGCGAGTGGTCGTTCTCCCCCTATTAGACATTCTCTGTCAGCATCCATGCTGACTTGCTCCTGGAGGCGTGGTAACCCCTCTCCCTAGGCACTTCACTCGACTCAAATTTTGTTTCGGATAATACTCAATGTGGCGGACCCTCGCGTGAACGTGCAAACAAAGTGGAAGTGTGTAGGGCTAGGGTTTAGGAACACGTTTCGGAAAGGGCCGTTATGTATCACGGTCGCGGTAGTGTATGAAACGTTAAGACTATGACTATGAGCGCTGTTTACGTAGCCTAGTGAAGTGACAGCTCAGTAAATTCCACGCAATATGGCAAAGCACAGCGTTCGCTGCTTAGAAAACTCTTTATTAGCGCTTTATCCAGCCCTCACTGTTGGCCTTTGCTTCATCAAACTTTGCTAACTCAGCTCTGTGCTGTTGTTACAAGTAGGCTACGTGTGAGTGCATTTGACCGGCATAAAATCGGCAGGTCTCAGACTGACCTGCTGGTCGCCGGTCATGGCCGATCACTCTAGATCTCATCTCTAGAAAGAACACCAGAGGGGTATTTCACAAAACCTAGATAAGGGATTAAACCGGGATTTTTTGGTTATCCTGGATGAATTTACCCTTGACTCGGTTTCACAAAAGAGATGCTACATAAGTTGCCATGGGAATTTATTCTCTGAAGCTAGCCTGCTCCCGACCAGGCTAACAGCCAAGATAAGTTAATTCTAATGGTAATTACATTATCTGATTGGTTCAGCTAGCTGTCATTCAAATCAGACCTGCATGCGATTTTTGAAAGAGCTGTATTCCATTTATATTAGGGTGACCAGACGTCCTCTTATTCCCGGACATGTCCTCTTTTTGAAACCTAAAAATGTGTCCGGGCGGAATTTCAGAATCGTCCGGGATTTTGTTATTCTAGCCTAACGTGTTTTCACCGAATTTGCATTGCTCTCTCTTTTATTCACATAGTAGGCTAATCACGCCCTCCCCCTACAGTTCGCTTTGCATTGAGTTGAAGTGTAGAGCCTGACTTTAGAGCTACCGTCATTGGTCGATATTGTCGGCCTAAACATTTAATTGGTTATTCACCTCATCAGCGCACACTTCCTTGTTTACCACTGGCAACGCGCACAACTATCCGGCATCTTCAGCCATGCCGAAACGCAAGTGCAAATTCACTGACTAATTGAAACGCAATTTCCATGTTTTCGTCTCGGTCGAGATCAATGCAAAGCAGGCAGTTTAGGAGGACTGAAAAGTATCAGCCATTGGACAACTTTTCAACTTTAAAAATGTCTCATTTTGTGCAATTAGGTTTTATTTTTTATTATTTTTGTTTTACCATTGTTGTGACTATACTTTACATTGTATAGCCTACAAATGTATAGTTTGTTTTTGCACATTTAAAACTTTCAGCTACAAAATAGCCTTTTGAGGCAGTGTTTTTCTGTTAGTGTTGGGCCGGCCAATAAAGCTCATTATCATATATCACCATGTATGTTGACACAATTGTATGAATGCTGCCCCCCCCCCCCGGCTGAAGTGTCCTCTTTTTTGCAAACTCAAATCTGGTCACCCTATTTATATACTATTTGCTACTTGCATTTACTCACAAAACACAACAGAATGTCTGCCTAATACCATATGGATATCATTTAAATTATGGTGGCCTCATAATTAATAACAAAATCGTTGTTTGCGTCTTCTTTTGACCGACGTTTGATGTATAGCCTACTGTAGTAGTTGATTGGAAGTGGAGGGGACATATTTCGAAGGTGTTTTCAACTAATTCGGTTTTAAGACAAAATAAAGATATATATAGTCATTCTTTGTGCATCTTTGCAGTGGCAAGCGCTTTCTTAACCCTCTAACCGCCCGGGTTTTTTTGGATTTTTGCATAAAAAATTCAAAAGGCCATGGCTTGAAAGTGGTCAGAGATAAAGTCCTACTGTAAATGTGAAAATCATTGAGTATGAACTAAAGTTTATAAAGGGAGTAAATTTACTCATCTAATTTATGACGTCACAGGATGGCAATAGCGTCAAATTATGCACATTTCAGTAAATACTGATTGTTGAACACATTTGAGCAGTTTTACTTTGATTTTTGTAATTTCTCCGACATAACAAATAAACAGGACTACAGCCACATGTAAACCAACAATAGTGAACTATTAGTATTATCACAATCCCTATGTTACTATATAATAAAGTAGCCTGGTCAAATCAGTTCCTATCGCGGATGACTTTGTAGTTCTTCAGAGCCCTATTTTTACTAGACCTGCTGTCTGTACCATGTCAATTACAGACACTATCATCATAATTATCACTGGCACCAAGCACACCATGCTTATTTGAACCCTTTGGTCAACATTGCTGCAGGTAAACATTGACGTACACACGCAAAGACCCACCTCCATTCACAGACGCATCTTGACTGTCACTGCCAATGAACGACCGATCATAATCTCCAAAAGGCAGATATTCTCCTTCAGAATCAGAGTAGGTGAATGGCAGACCCAAGACTTCATAACACACGACTTTGTTTTTTAACATTTGCCGTTTTTCTGCTTCAATTTGTGCATAGCGATCGCGCATTTCACTTCCGCGTTATAAACAGGAAATGCGTCCTGTTTTTTTGTTTCTCGCGAGTAATACAGGCACTTCCTGAAAACTTTTGAATTTGGGCTTGAATCGAAGCTCTGGATGTCTGCCAACTAGTGGTGGAGAGTACAAAGGCGATTTGTCACCCTACTCGGATCTACCGTCTGTTTTAATCAGTGATGTTGTTTGTCGCCGTACGGCGCCTTGGGCGGTTAGAGGGTTAAAGGGATAATCCGGAGTGAAATGCACTTTAGATCAATTTTTCGGACTATTGGGAGTACTTACATTGAGTTGACACCAAAATCATGTCATTCGGATGTATTTTGAGAAAGTTCGAGTTCACCGTTTTTAGCCAAAACTCGTTAGCCTGGAAGTGACCGGGGCAAGTCCTTTCGCCGCTACAAAACGCTATTTTTATACCTCTTCTACTGTTCCAACCAACACTACACTTACGTGGTAGTGAGTAGAGGGTCCCTAAAGCCAAACCGAAGTATCCCCACGTCTTTAGAGAGTCCAGAATGAATTTAATCGAGTCAGTACCTTTCCGGAAATCGATGCTGCAGCATGCTGCAGCAAGCAACGCGTTAACAGCATTTTAATAACATTTCCGGAAAGGTACGGACTCGATTGAATTCATTCTGGACTCTCTATCCGACCACATAAAGACGTGGGGATACTTCGGTTTGGCTTTAGGGACCCTCTACTCCAGGGGTCGGCAATTAAGTTTGGCCTCGGGCCAGATATTTTCCAAGCCATTACATAGCGGGCCACAAGTTCACAACCAAAACAATGGCTAATTTGATTAATTAATATCGGAGGAGGTAAAAATGATAGGCGCTCTTGAAATGACAGAGCAGAGACATTCAAGCAGGCTGTTGTAGGTTAAATTTGTCGACTAGTCATTGGGGGCGCTATTATATGCCTGTGTCTTTAAAAAATAAAATTAAAAAAACACCAGAAAAACATTTCCACGCGTTGCTGTTAGCTGTCAAAAAATGGCACTATGAAAAAATCTGCAGAGAAAAGTTAACAGCGAAAACAGGATCTTTAATGATGAATGGACAGAGAACTATGCCTTCATCCTCCCTAATTGTATTAATGCAAAGCCCACATGCCTGATCTGTAACAACTACTAACGAGGGTGTCTCTGTATGCAAAGAGTACAAGACGGCACCACGAAACTAAGCATGCTAATTTAAAGGTTGCGTTCCTAAATAACACGCACGCTATGTTTGAAACTCGTGTTTTACTTTTCACAGATCTATGTGCGTAAATTGCCTGTTTGATGTCAGGCCTGTTTAAAAGAAGTCGTGTTTTAATTATCACCTAAGCCTATGTCCGTTGTTTGAATGACAACATGTGTTTTAGGGACTAGCTTGGAATTTCAGAACCAGCGCTGTCCACTGACTTCATTTGTTTTTGCATGTTGTGCGTTCACGCTGCACCTCGCTGCGTGCTTCACTCGTATTCAGATGAAACAAATATCTAAGCATTTAGATTGATTGAAATTCTTCTATTCTGGAAAGTTACGTTTCAAAATAAAGAGCATGTTTGAGACTGGCAGTCCGTCAGTTTTTTTTTTTTTTCATTCTCTGGTTCAAAAGATCTCACGGGCCAGATATTTTTGCTTGCGGGCCGCCTATTGCCGACCACTGCTCTACCACGTAAGTGTAGTGTGTTGGTTGGAACAGTAGAAGAGGTATAAAAATAGCGTTTTGTAGCGCCGAAAGGACTTGCCCCGGTCACTTCCAGGCTAACGTTTTGGCTAAAAACGGTGAACTCGAACATTCTCAAAATACATCCGAATGACATGATTTTGGTGTCAACTCAACGTATGTACTCCCAATAGTCCGAAAAATTGATCTAAAGTGCATTTCACTCCGGATTATCCCTTTAATGACATTGCATGCCGAGACAAGGAAGCTCTCACACGTGGGTGCATACGTACATTTGCATTCAGTTGGTCTGCCACACCTACTCCCGCGGTGTAACAGAAATAAGCATGATTCCCCATCCAAAAAAGTAAAACTTTACCTCGTTGTTAGTCTACTGTATATCATAAGCGGATGTTCACTTTGTGGGCAAGACGCTCCTTTTCGCATCTTTTTTATTCCAACCGTGAGTTATTTGGGGGAGAAACGAGAACGCGCACACATCCCGAATAACTTACACCTGGCTTGACATAGCCGCTCCTATTCATCCTGGATTGGCGTTAGTGAAACGAGTTTTGCTAGGATGACTAGACAACGCTATGTCAAACCTGGCTTTATCCTTTATCTTGGATGTCTTAATTCTGCTTTTGTGAAATACCCCTCAGAGCGGACTATGATCTGATACTCACTGACCCTGATCCTATGCCAGCTCATATTGCACTTTCGTGCCTCTGTCTGGAGCGGATTGACCACCTTAGAGGTGCTGCTTTGTCCTAGTGCCGACTATATTCCTTTCAAACAGCGACAGCGTCATTGCAGATCAGACACGTGCATTGCATTTGTGAAACCGGGTAAGATGAAAGTAAAGTTACGCTTGCCTATAATAAATGTTAGTGTGCAGAGTGAGGAGCGATCTATAGGCTTAAGTTAGCCGGAAGTAAATGCCTTGGTCAAAAAGTCTAAAGTATAGTCTATAAAAAGCTATGTAAAGAAAACTTTAAGTTCATCTTACCCGGTTTCACAAATAATCATGTCAAGATGAGGTGGGTCAACCATTTAATGAGATGCATAAACAGGAAAATTATATGACCAGTTGTCCCATAAAAACGGAAAAAAATAGCTGTTTAAAATGCTAGTCAACGTCTGCCGTGTAATGCTAGTCGTTTTGTTTACTCATGGAAACAGTTGATATGGACGGAAAACTGATGCTTTTAGCCTTTTCCCCTCTGAATGGCACAATGACACGCCCACTCCGGTTTGCAGGAAAAAACAAGTATTTTTAAGTTCGACTTCCAAACCAAGGTGCCACGTTCCGAACCGGCTTTTGTTTGGTGGAAACGCAAGGAACGGTTCAAATGTTGATTCGCGAACGGGAACGGAGCCGGTTCTCTGTCGGTGGAAAAGGGCTAAGTGAGGTGAAACACACACTAACCCGGAGCAGTGAGCTGCCTGCTACAATGCCGCTCGGGGAGCAGTGAGGGGTTAGGTGCCTTGCTCAAGGCCACTTCAGCCGTGGATGTGGGCTCGGGATAGCAGTGCTCAACCACTTCACCTGCCCACATTTTTCCAACTGGTCGGGGATCAAACCGGCAACCTTTTGGTTACAAGCCCAAAGCCCTAACCAGTAGGCCCCAATAGGAAGCTTGGAAGGCAACTATGCTAACCACTATACTTTTTCTGATTTGGGGTTGTATGTAAGAGGTAATGGACGACATGCCGTTTGACTACAAAGTTAATACACGTTCTGGGTGGTAAAACGGCCCGACGCGAAGTGCCATTATCCCGCTTATTTCACGTTTTAATCTCTAAAACTATGGTTTGAACTACTTCTTTCCGCCACATATCAACACATTTCTCAACTTGCAGCATAAACTGCCATTACTAGTTCTAAATGGATGGTTGCTATGGCCAAAGATCCTTAAATACTTAAAAAATATTTAAACCGTCTCTGCTATGGCCAAAGGCCAGTCGTTAGTTCCATCTCTCCCCTTGTCAAGCAGGCATATTTTAGGATTCTGATTAACCTTAGCTTTGAATTATCGCTATTTTACTTAGCCTACATGCCATACAACTAGCTAAAATCCATGTCTGTCATATGCTACAATGTTACTATGTTCTGAACATCTGTATTTTACAGCTTGGATGCAACGTGACAGTTAATTTAAACTTAAACACGAGTTTGGCGAATTAATTTACAAAGTAATACGGCCAACAAATTGGATACATTTCATAGGTGTGCATACAACATACAGTTAGCCTAATACGTTCTAAATTACGCAGAACAATGGGGAAGTCAACCAAGCAGTGGAATAAATGTATGTATGTACCTGCTGGTTGTACACCAATGTCCTCATGCTCTTCTTTCTCCATTCCCTCATCTAGCAGCTGAATTTGCTCTGCAAAATTAAAATTGATATCAGGAAATCATGAATTGGGAGACCATTCTTGGCTAAACATACAATATATGCATGGTAAAGTATTACACATACTGTGAGGTTGTATTTCGATTTCATCAAGATTTTTTCCCTTGAATTCCAGTGGTCGGCCTTCGACATCAGCACCTTACTGATCTTTGCGAGTTGCAACGTTCCCTCTGGCAGTCTGTAATATTCTCTGTGCACAACGAGGTCATGTCCTAGGAAATTAGCCATCTGGTCCATTTCTGTTTCGGTCATATTAAGTACTGTAGACAGAGTGGCAACATGTTTTCTTACCATAGTGGATTTGAAAGCATCGGGAGTCTTAGCAGCACATTTTTGGGCGAAGGTGCGAAGGCAGTCTGAGCCTCTGTACTGAAATATATTCAGCCGGGTCTGGCAAAGAAGTATGGGTTGCCCCTCTGTATGCCACACTTATCTCTTGTGTTGACAAGCAAATCTAATGAGCTGACCATCTTTGGGGTCAGGAGTATGGGCACTTTGCGTCCATGTTTGCCTCTAGTCTCAATTCTTGAAAAATGCCGACAGAGCTGTTATTTTCCGTCTCACTTAATGCCCAGTCTATGTCTTCGTGTGGATCAGATTTATTTCTTGACATGAAGGCTGACAAAGGCATAAAACTTTCTCCTTCTGTTGAAAAGTATAACACTTGCCAACACTTGTCCGGGCTAAACATGACCATCTTACATCTGAGGGTTCTTCTTAGAGAAGTTTGTGATGCTCGTCATTCTTGGAGTCCAAATACGAATGAAGTTTTTGGATATCCTCTGTAAAAGGAAGGATCAACGGAGTGTTACATTTGGCCTCGTGTAGGTTCCTGAGAGCAGTCGAGGATATATATAGTCACCATCTACAGTAGTTTCATGTAGGCTACCTTCTGGAAATCCACTGCTTGTGCAACCATCTCATCATTTACACTCATTCTGCTGTTGCTTTCCGTAAGTTTTGCAACCTTTTTAAGACTGTGGCCAAGCTTCAGTGTAAGGCCTTTGATTTTGTTACATTTCAGTCTGACTATCGTATTCACGGGTCTTCTTTACTGCCTTCACCACTCTCTGGTACTTCTTTGCATCAATGAGGTCCTTCATATCTTTAACTGGAGTCATCTTCCATGCGGTAATCAGTAGTCGCCCGAGCTCACGCATCTTCTGCCTGATGTTCTCATATCTTTTGGGGTTTGAACCACTCTTATTCAAGTGTTGTTGTCCTAATTACAAAATACAGTATCAAGGTAACAACATGGCCCTTTCCTTCATGAACAGTCAATTCAAATGAGTGTAAATGCTCAAAATACCATGCCTCATAATCTTTAAGAATGAAAGCAATTTCATTGGCAAGCAGTAATATATTACTTATTTCTTTGAACTCGGGTAAAGCATTGTGAACACCAGTACAGACAAACATGCCAACCATGAAAGATGTTCCATGAAAGGAGACCTCTTTTGCACTAAACCTTGACACTCTGTGCTGTACATCAGAGGGTAGGGAATCAATGAAGACTGATTCAACTTTTGACGTCTGCACCGGTGGTTTGAAAACTCTGGGAGACGTCAAATATAAAGTCATCATCATTTGGTGTCTCTCAGCAAAAGTTTTGAGAACAATTTTGAAGTTGTGCGTGTCATGGATTATTTTCTTAAACACCCTGTACTTCCCTTCAAACCTCATTGTCCATAGATGCACAAGGGGCCCAAATAATCTAATGAGGTGAGGGTAGTGTTCAACATAATGGTGTTTTGGTCGCAACATCAAATTGGGGAAAAACCTCCTCAAGTAGCTGCCTGTGCTCAGATTTGATAGAAGACATATACTGTAAACTAGTTTCGTCTGTGAATTGGTGACACACAGCAAGTTCAACTATGTTTTTTAATGCCAAAAGGATGACCCAAAATTTGTCTCCTTCAGGAATTCTTGAGCCTATAAGAACTGGGAGAGAACGCAGTGTGTGGTTCTCATATCCATTGTCACCCATTGTTCCCCGCTTTCAGAGGAATTGGAGGGCGGTTAACTTTGTCAGAGTGCTGATAAGGAGAGGCCTTATTATCTGAATATTGCCTCGAGGGAGAAATATTTCTGTGTAATCATACCTTTTAAGTATAGGGCCAGCTCAACAGGTACCACATCTTCGAAGAGGTTATGAAGGATGTCTAGAGTCTTGAATTTGATGCGGGCGGCCAACGGTAGCCAGTGTAGCTGGATGAGCAATGGGATGACGTGCCCTTTTGGGTTGGTTATAGACCAAGTGCGCTGCTGCATTTTGGATCATTTGAAGGGGTTTCACTGTGTAGGCTGGGAGACCTGTCAGGAGGGCATTACAGTAGTCAAGTCGAGAGATTCGAGAGACTACTCGACTCGGCGCTAGCCTGGGTTTCCCATACTGCCTTGCGCGGTGATTTCTTTCACGCTGCTAAAGCAGTCTGGAAACTAACGCCCCCATTTTCGCCTGATGTTGGTGGCCAATCACAGAACAGGGGAGAAAGCAAGACCATGTTGAGCTATGCAGAGACGCATTTGATTGACATCCGTGGCGCCCAATGAACGGATCTGGGCATTTTTTCAAATACGAGAAAATGAACGTCTGGTTGCCAGACCACGTCTCATTTGAGAAGTGGGAGGCGTTAGCCAGGCTAACTCGGCGCAGTAATATCATCACTCTTGCACTTTCAGTTTCACTTTGGAGTGAGGATATTACTGCGCCAAGGCATGTTCTGTATTTCTGATCAGGTCTCGGATGTGTGTGTGTGTTCAAGTTCAAGTTAAATGTATTGTTGCATCTCAGGTATATTTACATATATCAAAGAGCAAAGATCTTCACTCTCAATGGTGCTCCTTTGAAAGGCACGGAGGGTACTTGGGCTCATGCCAAATTTCTTTAGCAGGCGCTGCTGTGACTTTTTCACAACCTCCTTGATGTGAACATCCCAAGTAAGGTCTTCTGTGATGTTCACCCCCAAGAACTTAAAGCAGCTCACCCTTTCCACTATTGCTCCATTGATAGTGATTGGGTTTAGAGCTGCACCTCCCCTCTTCCTGTAGTCCACCACTAACTCGTTAGTTTTGTCCACATTAAGTGCTAGGTTGTTGTCCTGGCACCATTGTGTGAGATGGTCTACCTCTTCCCTGTAAGCAGTCTTGTTGCCATCTGTAATCATTCCCACCACAGTAGTGTCATCAGCAAACTTAATCACCATACAGTATTTGACTGATGAGTGGGTGAACAGTCAAATGTGTACAGGGAGTAGAGAAGCGGACTGAGGACGCAACCTTGAGGGGCTCCTGTATTCAAGGTCAGGGGAGCAGAAGTGGTGGTCTCCATCCTCACCACCTGACGGCAGTCTGACAGGAAATCCAGGATGAGACTACATAGACTGGGAGTAAATCCAAGGTTACTGAGTTTGGAGACCAGTCTGGAAGTAATTATTGTATTAAATGTAGAGCTGTAGTCAATGAAAAGCATTCTGACATAGGAGTTCTTATTTTCCAGGTGAGTGAGAGTGTTATGAAGTACTGTGGATATAGCATCCTCTGTGGATCTATTTCCTCGGTAGGCATACTGGTGGCAGTCTAGGTGGAATCAAGGTGCAAATGTAATCTTTTATGAGTCTCTCAAAGCACTTGCTTACAATGGGGGTGAGGGCAACAGGTCACCAGTCATATAGCATGTCACCTTGTTCTTCTTTGGTACAGGAACAATAATGGAAGATTTAAAACAGGAGGGAACTACACAAAGGGAGATAGAAAGATTGAATATGCTCGAGGATACACCTGCCAGCTGTGCTGCACATGCCGCCCCCTCTCCCTGCAGCATCAGCAGCAGCACCTGTTTCACCTCCAAGACTCTCATCAACAACGTGCTCCAGGACCCCACCACCGGCCGTGTCTACGTGGGTGCGGTCAACTCCCTCTACCAGCTGGACGCCAACCTGTCCCTGGAGCATCAGCTTGAGACTGGTCCGCGCATGGACAACCCCCAATGCCTTCCACCTATCACACCATCAACGTGCCACGACCCCAGGAACACAAGCAACCACAACAAGCTGCTGCTGGTGCACTCAGCTAACGGCAGCCTGGTGGTGTGTGGGAGTTTGTTCCCGGGCATCTGCTCGCTGGTCAATCTCACCAATGTGGAACAGGTGCCCAGGTGGCATATGTGGCGCCAGCCGGCGCTGAGCTGGCCAGCACTCTGACCGCCGCCGGCGAGCACGGAACGGTGGAGCCCAATGATCTGGTGGTGTACGCCGTCTTCAGCTCAGTCGAGGACCTGGCGGGATACGACGCGCTCTGCATGTACCCGCTGGCCAGTGTGAACCGGACAATCAAGAGGATCATCAGTGCGTGCTACAGCAACAATGGCCTCATTGATGGCAAGGTCGCCGTCTATGCGCCCTACGTCAACCAGGATAGGACCCCCTGCAAATACAGCCAGGCTACTCTGTTGCAAGTTATTGTAACAATTGATACCCAACAACATTCCAACAATAACCCGAAAAGAATTTGGCACACTCATATGTCTCATAAGGGGGGTTCACCTAAACTCCAGGTAGCCATACTGTTAACTTGTTTTTTATATAAGCCGATGTCTTTGAATTATTGAGATAATTGCAGAATGAGTCTGTCATTTCAAAGGACCATGTTTTCCCTCAAAACGCACACACCACGAAATAATCGCCAGTGTTGACTTGGTTTAGATCTTACCTTACTAACCGCCAACAATTTGTACAGGTCCATAATGAACCATCCACCCAGACTATGGTAAAATATGGAGTGCCTCAAGGCTCAGTACTAGGGCCCCTATTATTTTCTCTTTATATGCTTCCCCTAGGTTCTGTAATTAGAAAACATAGCATTAATTTCCATTCTTATGCAGATGATACACAATTATATATTTCCATAAAGCCCGATGACCCAACCCCGTTAGCCAAACCCAACACATGTCTGAGAGACTTGGATGACTAATAACTTCCTGCTATTGAACTCAGATAAAACAGAAGTTATGGTTTTAGGTCCAAAAAAGATTAGGGACATCCTATCTACATCACAAGTTACATATAGTGATCTCTCACTGACCTCATCCACAGGTGTTAAAAATCTAGGAGTTATAATTGACCAAGAACTTCTACTCAGTAGTCACATAAAGCAGATCACAAAAACTTCATTTTTCCATTTAAGGAACATCTCAAAGATAAGGAAGTCCTTATCCTTACCAGACGCTGAAAAATTAATTCACGCTTTTGTCACTTCTAGGCTAGACTATTGTAATGCACTATACGCCATATAACATATTTCCCCCATCCTAGCATCTCTACATTGGCTACCTGTTAAAAGTCGCATTGACTTCAAAATTCTACTTCTAACATACAAAGCCATAAGGGCACATGAATATGTTAAAGATCTTCTAATCCCATATAATCCACCTAGACCCTTACGATCACAAAATACTGGACTTCTTGTAACTCCAAGAATTTCAAAAACTACAGTAGGAGGCAGAGCTTTTGTTACCGCGCACCTCTCCTCTGGAATAATCTTCCTCCCTCAATCCGTTTAGCAGACACCCTCCCTATTTTTAAGTCTAGACTTAAAACATATCTCTTTAGTGCTTCCTATAGTTAGGTATGGTGCAGTGTGGAACTGCAACCACTTCAGGGTTTCATTGGAACGGACCACCTCTGCTGTGGACTTGTGTGACTGGTGCTCCAGTCATGCCTCCCATGGTGGCTACCGACCACACCTGTGCTGGTGCTGACTACCCTCCACCATGCCTTAGTTATGCTGCTATAGCATAGCACTGTCATGGACTTCTCATGTGTCATGCCGTACAACTCTCTCCCCTCTCCCTCTGTCTCTCTCAACTCTCCCTCCTCCCTCTCTCTCTGTCCTGTCATTCAACTCCCTCTCCCCTCTGCCTTTCCCCTCTATAGTATAATGATTTATATCCCCATTTATATACTTATTAATACCAACCATTATGACTTATAGTAATACTAACACACCTTATTTCTCTTCCCTTTTCCCTATACCTCACTTGTGAGGTGAACCATTACCAGTCATTAGCCATCTTTGTGCCTGGCCCTCATCACACCTGAAGTCCCATCCCCCTGAGTGCCATTGCCATCATCATCCCTATGATTGCCCTACCATCGCCTGCTGTGGTTCCCTGCCAGGATCCCTGGCCCACACATCCTAGCGACCCATTACCCTCCAAAATTACTAATGGATTACTGATGGACTATTTATTCCCTATACTGGACTGCTTGAACCTTCTGATACTATAATATAACTATAACTTCTGATACTATAATACTGATACTCTACTTAACTGACCCTAGGCAGATGGGTTGGGCCCTTGAGTCGTGGATCTGTCTGAGGTTTCTTCCTATATGGATCTCCAATTCTAGGGAGTTTTTCCTTGCCCCTGTTGCTCATGGGCTGTCTTTGAAGGTTTGACGCTCTGTGAAGCGCCTTGAGACATGTGTAATGTTTTGGCGCTCTATAAATAAAATTGAATTGAATTGAATTGAATTGAATTGACTTAAGTCACTCAAATTTCCAAACAAATTTCCAATAAGCATAGGAAGAAAAAGAAGGAAGCACCACATCTGACTGGCCAATTGTTTTTACAGGATTTTCTGCTGTTAAGTTTGACACTGCTGTAGTTGTATTCTTCTCATTAGCTATAGTCAAGGGTTGTTATCCTATCATTTAATTCCTCCAAAGTAAAGAGTTTTTTCCACATATATGAGATAAGTTTCACTTCAAGTGGAGCAACCCCCTCTACTCTTGTTATCTTGTAACTAGGGCTGTCAAAATAACTTATTCATTTAGATTAATTAATTTGAGATAAAATAACTGATTAAAAAAATTAACGCAGATTAATGGATGACCTTTGACCTGGAGCCATTCCAGTCAGTAACCATTAGACCATAAAATGGGGAGACGAGAATGTGCTGCCTGGATCATTGATTGGAACATTTACTTTAAAAAAAATGGCCTTACGGTGTTAAAAAGAAAGTGTTGATTAAAACAAAGTCCTCTGCAATGTCTGCAGCACAGAATTTGCATATCACCGGAGTTCGTCAACTCTTAAGTACCAGTACTGCAAAGAAATAGTGTTGACATTGCGATTTTGCGATCACATTTTATATGCGATTCATTTAGATTAATTAATCACAGAGTATGTAATTAATTAGATTAAACATTTTAATCGATTGACAGCCCTAATTGTAACATTATTACGAGGCTCCTACACAGTCCTCATCACATGGTCTTTACAGTGAGGGACTAATTGTGTAACTGAAAACATTGCAAACTAAGTAAAAGCATTTGTATGAAATATGTATTCTACCAATGTGATCTGATTATCATCTGGATAAAAAAAAAAAAAAAAATCTAATTACCTGATATCATCGGCAGAGGGCGCTAATAGGTCTCCCAGAACTTCTCTAGTACCAGATCATGGCAGGAAAGCAAAATTGGCGTCTGATGTTGTCTGATGCCATTATTTTGTGTTACTTTCTGCATGGAGTAGTGAAGTATGGAGGCCTATTCACTAGCACTGATATCCTCCTGTGTGTGTGTGTGTGTGTGTGTGTGTGTGTGTGTGTGTGTGTGTGTTGGGTGTGTGTGTTTTCTTCTCTCTCTCTCTCTCTCTCTCTCTCTCTCTCTCCCTCTCTGTGTGTGTGCTCATATCCATTGGACTTGGATGAAACCACACCTCCTCAATCCTTTAAGTGCATGGACAAAAAGAGGAACTATAGAAGTAACAAAAGACCCTGAGCATCACTTAATCCCACCCCCATATCTCTCTCTCTCTCTCTCCTTCCTCCTCAAGACATGTGGAGGCCTCAACGGAGTGGCCTTTGGGGTTCTGCAGGATTCATGGGTCAAGCGAGACTGTACAAGTCAGTGGGGAGTGCATACACATGAACATGTGCATTGCTGCTGAACACCAAATCCATACACACAACTATAACTGGAATGGTTCATTTTCATGATCATCCTTTGAAGAGAGACGTGTGATATGACACATTGCTGCCTTGACTCTATAAGCCAACTCTCAGTTGGTCAGGTTTCCGGTGGATGAGCAGGCACGCACACATGCAAGCACGCACACTAAAAAAAAACACATACTGTACACACACACACACACACACACACACACACACACACACACAGAAACACAGACAATGCGGAGGACTGGAGTACATAATGTGTGATTATGATTAAGATTATTACTACGTATTAGTCATATTTGCATTTAAAGGAACAATAATAGCAGTGAGTACAGTAAATAGAACTAAGCTGCTTCTCAGGATGCATATTTATAGTGTTTCCTGTCTGTTTCAGCACTTGAGGTAGAGCAGGGGGGCCTGCTGGTGGGTTGGCTCTGCTCTTGTGGTCCAGTGGCACAGATACAATGCTGATTAGTTACTAACGGAGAAACACAAGCCAATGCATGTCCTACGTATCAGGCCTGTGGATTGAACTATGTTCTATCAGTTGTACTAGATGATTTACTGTACACCCACCAATGCATGTGATTTGACATTTGAAAATTAATACTGCTAATTACACTACTTCCTGTGTCTGCGTTGAAACCTGTTGGGAGAAGTTGCGAGGATAGAGGAGCTTAGTTGTGATTGTTGTACTTGTGTGATCAGCTGGCTGAGTGTACTTTTTACTCTCAGAGTGTTATACTGTAGCTGTAGATATAACCATGTGAACAGTGCATCTGTTCTTGTTTCCTAGCCTGATAAACCAGCCTAAATGGATTGGATGTCTAATTTAGTCTGGCCTCGATCAATGGATACAACGGAACATTGTTGATGAGCACAACCCGTTGTCTTTCAAACCGTGTCTGTGCCTATAGGCCAACGCTCCCTCAAAACCCCGCCCCAGAGCCCTCTGCCCCGCCCGCGTTGATTCAAAACACATCTCTGCGTTGTGATTGGTTTAGTTGCCATCTGCCAGATTCAGGGCAGTGTTTTCAAAATGTTCAATGGTCCGAGGCCAGACCCAAATGCAGGCAAAACATTTTGCCGTCCAGCAGTTGGCGCTGGTTTTCCAGGCTACTTGTTTCCACCAGTTCAGTTTGTGCTAATGCAAGCTAATGAGAGATGAGCTGATGACATTCACATCAAACTTTGTGCTATATGACAACAAAAACATATTGCTTGAATATTGTCATCATTTTATTTTAAAAATTGAAATATTTAATTATATTTTTATTATCACTTTTTGACCCAAGGGCTTCTTGTGTTTGTAGAGTTGTCATTACACTTTCTTATAACCACTTCCGCTCTAAGGGAGGATTCTAAGCCCTCTGAACACAGTTTGGTGAAACTGTCAGATGTCAGCTCCATTTTAAAGCGCATTGAATCACTTTATGACTGAACTTTTTGCGATGGTCAAGTGGAGTCTATCAGGGTTCCTGAACTGCAGTTATTGTGTGATTCTTTTCCAAGTGCTCAGTGCAGGTATGGGCACATTTTGGTCAATATTTGGTACATTGTTTGTTTTCCAGATGCTCTGTTCTAGCAAGTAGTGGCAGGATATATTATATTTGATGAGACTTCTTCATATTTGTACTGACTAAAGATTGAGTTAATATTTTGGTTATGCACTGTTGATCACAGCAAAATGGAACAACAATCTCATGATGCATTTCCACACATATGGATTAATGTTTGGAATGTCTCTTTCACAGAGCACCAGGATATGAATCCCTCCATAACAAACACATCGGCTCATCTTGGACAGAATGTTTCTCTGGCTTGCAATGTAGGCCTAGTTGGTAATGTAACATCCATTCGATGGGAAAAGGATTCAAATGCTCTTTATCATTATATAAAACCTAATCATATCTACAGAAACCTCTCAGAGAGGATTAGTGTTGACCTCTCATCAGCAGCACTAGCCTACAGATAACAGCTGTGAGGGACTCTGATGCTGGGATATACACTTGTGTCAAAACAACTACACACACATCTGAAACAAGTAAAAGGAGACTGATTATTAAGAGTACAGGTATTTAACAATCAGATTACTTAGCTGCATCCCTAACACACTCACAACTCCTACTGTAATGTGTAGCACAGAACCTATAAGCAATTTTGTCTTCAACTTACAGGTAAAAAGAATGACACAGAGATGGCAAAAGTACCTCCAGTCATTTACATTGTCATCCCTGCTCTGGGTGGCGTCTCTCTGGTTTGCTGCATTATATCAATTTACAGGTAGGCATCACTACTTAACTTATCTTTAAGATATGACTGCAGTAACAATACATTGCAATAATATAATTCAATGTTGATGCATTATGTTCAAGAAGATGCCACAAATAATTTCTGTTTTCTGTGTTTATTCTGAAAGTCAGTGTGCGTTGGTTTTGAATAACTTTCCATGCCTTTAATTTTGGTTTCCATGGCAAAGTCGCGAGCATGGACTTGTCATACATTGATAAAGTAAGCATTTTGAACCAGGAGTAGGAAAACCAAGAACTAAAGAGTTCAGTGCAACCTAAAGAAACTTCAGAATTTAAGCTAAAATTGTCCGAAGCTATATTGGTCTATCATGTTGAATTCAAAAATGCATTTACTACTGGGAATGCACTACAGTGATAAAAAAAAATAGCATTAATGTTATTTAGCCTTCCCTGTTTTATTTAAAAGATTTTAATATTACTTTCATATGTGGGAAAAATAACATCAAAACATAAGTGGTAATTATGGTAATACTTTTGTGAGGCTATTCACATTATAACATGCCACTGATGACGCAGCTTTGTAGATGACAAATGTTTAATGATATATTTCATTATACAAATTATGTTGTATTCAATTATGCACATTGAACGTTCTTGAATTTAATTGTTTGCTATTCCTGTGAAATTCACCAAAACATTCTGACAAATGACATCTGAAGGATATTTTTCACACCTGACATATTTTCTTACAGCTGTAAATTCACAAACATGTACAACATTACTAGACATGAAGATGAAGATGCCATGATGACGGAAGTGTTTTTTACAGCTAAGGAACCAGGCACTATCAGCAATAAAGTGCCTCTCACTGTATAAGGAATTAATTATTTAATTTAAAATAAAATACTTTGCTTGTTACACATACTGTACATGTCATTATTCTATTATTGAATTACTTGTTATTGATTTACACTACTGATTGCCCTATCAATTGTTGCTGTCTGAATCATCCAGTTTTCCTGAATATACCGTGATAACAGGCTACATAAAGCAACTGTCTTTAAGGTTGAGTTAAAAATGAATGACATTTCCAATATACCCATAGCTTCAGTCAGTAGTATGGAGGGACACACTAGGTTTTGGCAGACTCAATTGTATTTGCCTTAAATCAACATATTGTTGTATTCACCCATTCTAGAAATGTATTTTCTTCCACCTGCATTGTGATAAGACGAGAGAGGAGAATGGAGAGGCTAACTTGGGAGGAAACAAAAAAACAAAAAAATCGGGAGGTCACATGACAAAACTGTACTTGCCAATTGTAATTATCATAACATATTCTTATAAAGTGCTTTCTTTATTTCTAAACAAGGCGTTTGGTAGGGGTGCGCACATCCACAGAAACAATAATCCAGGTGCCGGACAAAAGTGGTAGACAATATGATAGATTGGTCCGCACATAGGCTCCAAAAATACACTTTTTATTTTAGTAGGCTACAACGTTTCGATCCTCCAGTGGGATCTTCCTCAGGCAATGAGAACAATGGTCTAATTGTTTATTTCTAAACAATACATCATCTGATTATTTACTGTTTAAATGTTACATTTTTAAAACCAAAACACTCAGGCGAGGCTACTTCTGGGCCATATTCCAGAACCTTCTAAATCAGAATCAGAATTAGATTTAATTGGCTTACATATACAAGGAATTTGACTTCAGTGTATGTTAAAACTCATTTAACAAGTAGACATGCAGTAGTGCAAATCGACATAGCAACATTCAAACAACAGTAATATAGACACAGACTGTACAATAGACAACAACCACATATATGCACATAGACATCACACAATATCCAAAGGCATAGTATCAGAACAATACACATGAGGTGGTGTGTATATAAAGTGCAGAAGTAAAGTGCAAATGTATGCATGTAATGAGTGCAAGATGCATGTGGGTTGATATGTGTGTAATGTGAGGGATAAGTTGGTGAATGACCAAGGAGGGGGGATGGCCCCAGTTAACTGCAGTTCAGTATAGTGATGGCAGAGGGAAAGGAGCTGTTCTTGTGTCTGGTTGTTTTTATGCGTAGGGATCTGTAGCGCCTGCCAGAGGGGAGGTTAAAGAGGGTGCATGCAGGGTGTGTGGGGCAGAGCGGTAGATAAAACAGAGTGGCGACACTCCCATAGACCTCCATAGATAAAAATGGCAGCGCTTTTTCCAGGCTATTTCCTTGTTATGGGACTTTTGGAACTATTTACAGCCAATCTCTTGGTCAGTAGTTAATGAGTTAATTGATTATACCTTCCAGCATCTAGAAGTACATCCCACCCTCCTGCAATTCAGCCATTCAGCACGGGTTTTTTGGAACTTTTGATCGCGTGGCGGCGACATCAAAGCGTGTCACAACTCTCTTTCTCTCTCTCTCTCTCTATGGCTCTGGTGTGGGGTCTTTGAGGAGGTCCTACCAGTGTACAAGTCCTGAAGGGAGGGCAGGGGGGTAACAGTGATTTTTCGGCCCTCTTAATTATGCGCTGTAATCTGCGTTTGTCCTCTGGATTCAATGCCAGCTTTATAGACTCCCTCACATAACATATCTGTACTTTACAACTTTAGAATGACCTATAACATATAATGCTAGTCATCTTAAAACTCTACTATCTCAATGTATCAATGGATATACTGTCCAGTTCGAAATTCAAGCACAGAGGACAAAGATGGCGCCCCCCATGTCTGCACGCAGAATACAGCACAAAATTATAAGGGATCACTTTTTCATAGTATAGTATTAGCACCAAGTCAATTAAAGTTGTGAGATATTGATCGGGTTAATGTTGTTTTCACATGTAAAGATATGTCCATGTATGCTATATACAGTAATTGTCAACTCTGTATGGGCAAGTTTGGTACATTTATGTACAATTTACACACAGGTTAAATTTTCTTCTCCAGAAATGTTATGTTTTTTTGTGTTTATTTATCATGTCGTTTCAAGAAGGAAAGTGACCGCATAATTAGCTCTTTGAGCGCCATCCCCCTGAGCTGCTAACCACTTCCTCCAATGTGCAATTTTCTTTTTGACTGCAGTTGTTCAAAAGCTGATGATTATCATCATTACCTTAACCAGTGTCTTCTATGGCGAACAGGGGACCACTACACTATCTGGGTCTGTGTGTAATTTTGCTGCATCTTACATGTGGAGGTAAAATCACTATTAGTGTTGTAATTTTGCACTTTCTCCATGTTTGGTCAGTAACTCTGACATTCAACATTTTCAATACATTGATTGATTTACTGAAAGGGTCGGGTCACTGTTACATGGTTTTATTAATGCTGTTGTCTTTGTCTTCACAGATGAAGTGATTTCCATCAGTAAGCATCTGAAGGAGAATGTTACGCTGCACTGTAACACACCTGGCAGTACTGTAACAAGAATCAGATGGCTAAAGGATGGAAACGAGAGGTTTACATATAGCCCAGTAGTGAACAAAACCATAACAGACTTCTCTTCAAAAAGGATAAGTGTTGATCCTGTTATTATGGTGCTGTATATATCTGATGTGAATGTATCTGATGAAGGAATATACACGTGTGAAGTAACAAGCTCTTCAGGACACATGAGGACAAGAACATGGAATGTAACCATTCTTCAACTTCAATCAACTCCAGGTAACTGCTTGTAGTTATTCCATAATGCATTCCTGTACATTCAACATTTCAGACAAATATTCAATATTGCCATTTTAAACAGATTCAGTATTGTTATCTTAAATGTAAAGGATTTAGTTGTGATTACAATGACAATCCCCTTCTAACAGTTTTTGTTACAGCTTTAAATTCTCAAACCACAGAGTTGCCATACGTGAAGTTGAAGATGTCATGACGGAAGTGTTTTTCTCAGCTAAGCAACAAGGCACCATCAGAAGTAAAACACCCCTGGATGTATGATGAATTAATTATTCAATTTCAAATAAAAAATGTTTTTTCTTGTTACACTTGTAATTATCATTTAATTTAATTTAATTGATTAGATTATGTATTTACACTACTCATTATTCAATTATTTGTTGATGTCTAAGTCATCCAACTTTCCTGAAAACACAAAAAATATAACAAAAAACATAAGGCAACTGTTGTTTTAGACCAAAAACACTTCAATGTCTTTATGGTTGAGTTTAAAATTAAATGTTCGTAGGCCTACTATGAGGGGCACAATTAGTTTGGGCAGATTTAAAGTGTAAATCCGGAGTAAGAACAACCTAGGGTCTATTTCCTGGTCCAGTAATTTCAATCAGCAGGCACATTCCATCATCCAGCGCTGTACAATTCTGTCTGAATCTTTCAATACAACTTCACATAGCCAGATCTGCACAGGGAACATGCCCGCTGACTTGACATACCAGACCAGGAAGGCAGCCATGGAATTTTCTTTCTTCAGATACAGGTCTTGTTATAACCTCTCTGTACACTTTGAAAAGATTGCAATACTTTGGTTTGTTTGTCGAAACCCTCACCACTACCACTGAAGTGTATTTATATTTTGAACATTGTTAGTGATATAAAATAGCAAAGTGGCACCCTGTCCTGTCAGGCCATTCAGCACAAATACTTGATGAATACACTTAAGGTGGGGTTACACTTGCTGCAAACAATGCGTTCATGTTTGCATCATGGCTGCCTCGCGTATTTTGCGGTTGTTTGGTGCGTCGGTCGTGCACGTCGTCGCAAGCGAACATGACACGTCCGCAAGATGCAATACTGACGAAGAAAGTAGGGGGCGGTCATGGCGATCCAGTGTCTCTGCGTCGTTTGTTTACATGAGCACGTGATCACTTGAGGCGATGTCATACCCGGCTTTAAGGTCCGATTTCCACATCTGATATTACTATAGTCTCCCTCTAGTGAAGACCTCCAGTTGGGTGCGTAATGCTGCAGCGAGTCTGTACACAGGACACAGCAGGTCGCACACGAGCACATACGCTTATAGACATGGTGAGTTTTTACCTGCATAGTGTGTCTTTAAAGTGAAATACTGACCAACTACTGTATGTTTGACTTTGGTTTGGTTTGTTGTATGAATACTTGTGGAAAGCAGCTTGTCTAAAACACAGGTGAACACAGATAGTACAGACTGCTCATCTCTCTCTGTTACATCCGCTTGTGCTTTGTGGTGTGATCACTCGTGCCCCCCTCTCTTTCTCTCTCTCTCTCACACATACCCCACACATGCACAAACTCCACACATACACAAACACCACACGCACGCACGCACGCACGCACGCCTGTAAAAGGCCTGAAACTCCACAGTGCCTGCTGCAGAGGCCATTGTTCCTCTTTGGAAAGCTGAGGTACTGTAGATTATTGGAAAACAATCAGAAGAACTGTGTGATGTACTGACACAGTTACAGTTACTTCCAGGTAGGCTGTTGGGATGATGACTAGCCATCTATCCTATCACTTTGAACTGATGATTCTGTTTTATGAGGTCTCATTATTAAGCGCATATTCAATGATACAATTCTGGACACATCACAACAACACAGGCTATGCAGAAATGGACAAGTGCCTAACTTGTACAACTAGCTTCCTGTCTCAGCCCTGAAGAATCAGAGTAAGGTGACAAAGCCAGGGAAGTGAAGGATGCCAGTTGATGATATGATATGATATTGGTACATATTGTGTTGTAGTGTTTAAAAAAACATTCTGATGTGTATAGGCATGGTTGTACTTTCACAGTTTGCATGCAGGTTAAAATGTAAAGATGATGACATGGGATTTGATGTGTTGTTTCTTTAAAAGTCCATTCAAGAAAAAAATAACCTGTGCAAAAAAAAAAAAAAAAGTAGCAAGATGTATTTTGGATAATTCCCTGCCATGGGGCCATCTCCAGTCAGTGACCGAAAGAGTAGAGCTCCTCTATAGGACGATCTTCCTCAACTGCTAACCACTTCCTCCACTGTAAGATCTTCTTTTTGACTGCAGTTCTTCATATCCGCTGTGCTGTGCTCTGTTCTCAGTACAGGACTTTATGGCGAGTAGGGTTCACCTCCAGTATCTGGGATTGTGTGTGATTTTGCTGCATCTTTCATGTGGAGGTAAAATTCATTATTAGCACTGTTATTTTACACTGCTCTCTTGAAATTTGGTCAGCAATACTGCCACTGTCATCATTGGCAATATATTGTGAGAATAACTGTGAGGATCATACTACTGTTATCAAATGTATTAGTAATGCTATTGTCTTTGATGTTACAGATAATATGGTTTCCATCAACACACCTCTGGGGGAGAATGTTACGCTGCACTGTAACACATCAGGGATGGATATAATAGTCATCAGATGGATAAAGGATGGGATCAAAGTGTTTATATATAGCCCAGTATTGAAGAACAAAACCAAAAAAAACTTCACTTCAGAAAGGATGAGTGTTGCTGCTCCTCATGATGTACTGCATATTTCTGATGTGCATGTATCTGATGAGGGAATATACACATGTGAAGTAGCAGCCCTTGAACAACACAAGACAGACTCATGGAACCTGACTGTTACTTCAGGTAACTGCTTTTCAGTCTTCCAAATACATTCCTGTATATTCAGCACATTGATGTAGTGTCAGTAATGATCCATGCTCTGTAACACATCGTCTCACCAGATCCATCCCAATCCCACTGGATCAACGTCATCACTGCTGCCTCAGGGACAATCATCGTCTCCATCATCATCTGTAGCATGTTATGCATTTACAGGTAGGTGCACTTTCATTGATTAGCATCCTAGTTCCTGCAGCAAGATTATGTGCCCTTATATCACAGCGTTATAGCTGTATATAGGCTACTGTATATGTACTATGTAGGCTACTATTGAGCACTGTGTGATGCACAAAAAATATTAGTCCCATTAGTTAAACCATGGTTGCTGTCTCTTAAGGCATCACAGAGTTCGAAAGGTAAATTTGATAACCATAATAATGGAATGGAGTAACATTTAAGCGATAAGCATTTAAGCCTTTTAACATTTATGACTACAACTATGAGCCTTTTAATATTTAAACTTTAAAAAACTGAGCTACAGGTACAGTATTAGAATAACATTTAAATTGCATGAGTACTAATTGGTGCTATCCTATGCTAAATTCACCAAAACGTTACAGACAAATATTCAGCTCTCAGCATTCAGAACAGAATTTTAAATGCAAAGGGTATTTTGTTGAGTTTAGGTTACAATGAAAATATAACCTTCTAACAGCTTTTCAACCCCTGATAGGTTTTGTGACAGCTTTGAATTCTCTAACCTGCACAAAGTCGCCATGCTTGAATCTGAAGATGTCGTGACAGAAGTGTTTTTCTCAGCTAAGCAACAAGGCACCATCAGCAGTAAAACACCCCTGGATGTATGATGAATACATTTTCCAATTTGAAATAAAAATATGTTTTGTTACAGTGACATGCAGTCATAATTTTATTTATTAGATTACTTGTTACGTATTTACACTAATTTACTGATTGTTCAATTACTTGTTGCTATTAAGTCATTCAACTTCCTTGAATACTGAAAAAAAAACCACATAAAGCAACTGCTCTATTAGACCAAAGACAATTTAATGCCTTTACGGTTTCATTGAGTTTAAAATGAATCTGCAACAAATACAGATCTCTGAAAGTAGTAGGGGTACAATTAGTTTAGTCAGACACAATATTTGTAGAGTTGGCCGTAAACGACAAATCCAGCGAGTTTTAACATACTGTAGATTTCCGTTTCTTAAGGTCACCGAGTAGGCCTGCTGTCAATATGAAAACTGAAACGAAAACAATCAATTTTACCTATAGTTCGAGTTGCTACAGCAAACAGCTAAAGCAGCCAGGTAGCTAGAGTGCTAGACCCTGGGGGCATGTCCTTGAGCTCCCAGAAATTGAGATCTGTGAACTTGCTGAATTTCTCCTTTAAAGAGGAACTATGCAGGTTTGGCGATTTCTTCGCTGTTTTATCATTTCACGATTGCAGGTTTCTCTGTAGAGCTTCCCTTGTGTATATTTTACAACACTACTCAATCGGTCAATCTGCTTTTTCAAGAGCATCATCGTGAGGCTCGGTGCCATAAACTTGCAAGCGTGGTTTTCCACTCACAGACGCTAGGGTGAAGCAAGACAGCCATCATTCAACCCGAAATAAGTCAAATAACCATTCCAATGACTCCGAAGCTGACCAGTTGAAGCAAAATAAGCTAAAAAACTTGTTGTATTTCTCCTTTAAATCGACATTCATTATGGTGGTAGAACCTACACTCCGATACCACTAGATAGAGCCATTTCTCAAGCACGGCTCCTCCACATTATGTACTGTAAATGTGAGTATATAAAGGAGGCCATAAACTACAGAGAGTCCATACAAAGTGGAAAGATAGTCAGACACCCCAGGGACCATCCCATGGTAAACAGTATAGTGATTTTAGCAGGACAAGAAAATTAACATTACAACTGCAGTGTTGTCATCAGTCTACTGCTGATGTTTACTTGGCCTTGTCATTGCAGAAACACATTATTCTGATACTTTTTTCCCCTATGAATGGTATGCATTGTCGCCTAATTGTGTAATTGTGTAATTGTGTAATTGTGACAGTAATTGTGACCCCAAGAAACATAGATCTATGCGTTAAAAGTACACCTTCAATGTACCTCCTTAAATGTACCACCTCAAAGGCCACTATGCAAGATTGTCACCTTTACAAAGCCAATTTGATGGTAAAAAAATTGTAACAGGCCAATCATTCACCTAGCATAGCTATATAGCATAGACGTAGCGAGTTTTACCTGCATAGTGTACCTTTAAAGTGAAATACTGACCAACTATGTTTGACTTGGTTTGGTTTGTTGTATGAATACTTGTAGAAAGCAACTTGTCTTGGTGTACTGCTGGTCTCTTTTTCTGTTATATTTGCTTGTGATCTGAGGTCCGTGTGATCAAGGAGCTTCCTTTTAAAATCTCTCTCTTTCACACACACAGACCACTTATACGCAAACTCACATGCTCTCACGCACGGACACATGCATGGACACATGCACGCACACACACACACACACACACACACACACACACACACACACACACACACACACACACACACACACACACACACACACTCACACTCACACTCACACTCACACTCATTTCTCTCTCTCTCTCTCCTTTCTCTCTCCACTGCATGAGGTCTGAACTGAGTGACCACTGACTGCTCTAGATTCTAAAACCACACACACAACATCTGGCTGTAGCTGCTGCTTTCTGATCACTGCCCTTCCTGAAGGGCCACCTTTTGGGTTCTACAAGTTACATGTGAATTGACAAGTCAAGAAAGACTTAGAGGTGTCGCTGGGAGGTACATATATGTATATTGATGAACAGAACAAAACACCACATCCACACATAATTAGCATGAGATAACTGGAATGGATCATTTTCTTCCCTTAAGGAGAGATGAGTGATATGATGCAACACTGTCATGGCTACATAAAAGGTTAACTGTACAAAGCCCCCTGAGTTGTCTCACACTCTGTGTCACAAACAAAGAAAAAAGTGTGATGTTCCATCACAAGCAGATCTCACGCTCCTCTCTGCACACGTGACCAAATGTGACACAAACACAGACACAAACTTTCTCTCTCTCTCACACACACACAGACACACAGACACACACACACACACACACACACACACACAAACACTACATCACATACAGCACACACACACACACACACACACACACACACAAAGACACACAGAGAAAGACGTCATGTAGAGTAGGCCTTACAACATGATATTTGTATTATTATTATTATTATTAGTAGTAGTAGTAGTAGTAGTAGTAGTAGTAGTAGTAGTAGTAATATTGTTATTATTCCTGAGAATTAGTCATATTTGTAATAATATTGATTTTTTAGTAAGAACAATAACAATAGTAGTAAGTTGAATCAGAGAGGGCTAAAGTGCAGTAATCAAGGATCTTTGGTTGAATTAAGTTGCTTCAAAGAATGCATATTTATGGTGTTTCCTGTCTGTTGCAGCACTGGAACTTGAGGTTGGATGTAGAGCAGGGGGAGGGGGTGAGGGGGCTCGCTGGTGGGTTGGTTCAACTCTTGTGGTCCAGTGGCACAGATAATGCTATTGTCAATAACTGAAAAACACAAGTGTGGCCTGTGGATTGCGCCATAGATGTTTGACTCCAACTGTAACTGTACTGTAAATGGACTATTGAAAGGGACACTGGCAGTAGAGGTGCTGAGGGGGCTGCAGTACCCCCTCCTGGTGATGGGCTGTAACTGCCAAACAAAACTATTTCATCAATATTAGGCTGCTCCTACCCTTATCATTCTCCATGATGCATTGATCACTGATGAAATATCTCAACACTGTGCAATACTCAAAAATCATTAGTCACATACACTCATCATAGGTACATTTAAAGTATTCTCCCTATTTGTATACAGGTGAAATTATTTCCCATGCATCTGAAGTGAAGGTGGCAGTATTTGGATTAGTTCCACAATGGTTGCAGTCTCTTGACATATCACTGAGATAAATCATTTCTTCCCTTGCACACGGTAAAATTCAGAGACTGACATGACATTAAAGTAATACTTTTTAAAGATTTACTAAGCTTGCCTGCTTGTATAGGCAACTTGTTTTGTTAAAATCTCCATCACTTGTTCAGTGTATTTACTGTAAAACATCCCAAATGCAACGTATTGTGCATTTACAGGTACATACACATGAATTGATTGTTATCCCATTCCAAACAAATATTCAGTATTGACATTTTGTAAACAGATTCAATATCATCATTTTAAACAGAAAGGATATGAGTTTCATATCCTTCTAACTACTATTCATATGAGTTCAGAAGGATTGAGTTCAGATTACAATGATGAATATCATCATCTAATAGCGTTCCACCCCCTGACAGCTTCCATTAGAGCGGTCATTTCTCTCTACAAAGACATAATGAGCTGATCATTGACCTGGCTTTTGTCTTCAACTTGGATCTGGGTTGCATGACGATATCTCCTGGGTTGCATGACGATACCTTTTATCATGTGCCATTCAACACCAAACAAGTAGCCTACAAATTATGAACACAACATATTCTCCATAGACTGATGTCAAGAGAAGCCACACAGGTTGCACTCAATACACAGATATCACAGCTCCCTTGACAATTTGGACAAACAGAGCAAAATCTAAGCTTTTTGCCTATGAATTATTTTTTTGAGAAAAGTGTCCTCCTTTTCATAATATTGCTGGTAGTCACCCATGATCAGTGTTGAGAATCGCATTGCTTGTAATTTAATTCCTATTCTGTATCTTAACAGTTTATGGATCCAGCCATCTTAAACAGAACTGTTTTTGATGGGTGCAGCATGTCTAAGTGCACTGTTAGGCTACTGATGCTAATCTCAGAACTCACTCTACAGACTACATGCAGACAATTACTGTATATTAACATGAATCTATACGACAAGCTTCCTGTCTCAGCCCTTAGGCATCAGAGTAAGACAATAAGCGGAAGTGAAGGGTGCTATTCAGTTTGTTGTTTTTGTAACTGCGAAGGTAGATTGATACAAAATGCTATGACAGTGTGTAATCTTCTTCTCCAGATGATGAAATAGTATGGAATGTTATTTTGTTTCTTCATCAAGTCCTTTCAAGAAATGGAGAACTTGCCACATAAAAAGTATCAAGAGAAGGAATATGGACAATGCAGAAATCTCGAGCCAAAGTGACTGAAAGAGTACATTTATAGCTCATCTAGCATCATCCTCCTGGGCTGGTCACCACTTCCTCCTGTGTGCAATTTTCTTTTTGACTGCAGTTGTTCAAAAGCTGACAATTATCATCATTGCCTTAACCAGTGAAGGACTTTCTACTATGGCGATGAAGATTCAGCTACAGTATCTGGGTTTGTGTGGAATTCTGCTGAATCTTACATGTGGAGGTAAAATAGTTGTTTGTGGTGTAATTTTGCACTGCTCTCTTGATTTTTGCTCAGCAACACTGTCACTGTTAACATTTTCAATACATTGATTGATTTACTGAAAAGGACATAGTGTCATTGTTACATGATATTATGAATGCTGTTGTCTTGGTCTTTACAGATGAAGTGATTTCCATCAGTAAGCATCTGAAGGAGAATGTTACGCTGCACTGTAACACATCTGGCAGGATTGTAACAAGAATCAGATGGCTAAAGGATGGAAACGAGAGATTTACATATAGCTCAGTATTTCCCAACAGAACCATAACAAACTTCACTTCAAAAAGGATAAGTGTTGATCCTGCTACTATGATGCTGCATATAAATGATGTGAATGTATCTGATGAGGGAATATACATGTGTGAAGTAACAAGCTCTTTAGGACACATGAGGACAAAAACATGGAACGTAACCATTCTTCAACTTCAACCAACTCCAGGTAACTGCTTGTAGTTATTCCATAATGCATTCCTGTACATTCAGCACATGTACTGTATGTGATGTCATTAATGATGATCCATGCCTTAAAACTCATAGTCTCACCAGATCCCTTCCCACTGGTCTACATCGCCACTGCTACCATATCAGGGATAGTCCTCATCATCATCATCTGTGTATGTATCTACAGGTGGGTGCGCTTTATTTGATTAGTGCATTCAAAGCATTTCCAAATGTAATGATTCTTACCCCTTTAAAATTCACCAAACATTTCAGACAAATATTCAATATTACATTTTAAACAGATTCAGTATTGCATCTTAAATGTAAAGGATTTATTATAGTGATTACAATGACAATCCCCCTCTAACAGTTTTTGTTACAGCTTTAAATTCTCAAACCACAGCGTTGCCATACATGAAGCTGAAGATGTCATGACGGAAGTGTTTTTCGCAGCTAAGCAACAGGGCACCATCAGAAGTAAAACACCCCGGGATGTATGATGAATTAATTATTCAGTTTCAAATAAAAAATTAATTTTCTTGTTACACTTACATGTAATTATCATTTAATTTAATTTATTAGATTATGTATTTACACTACTCATTATTCAATTATTTGTTGATGTCTAAGTCATCCAACTTTCCTGAAAACACTAAAAAAGTATATATATATAAAAAAAACATAAGGCAACTGTTGTTTTAGACCAAAAACACTTCAACGTCTTTATGGTTGAGTTTAAAATGAAATATTAGTACTATAGGAGGGGCACAATTCGTTTGGGCTTAAAGTGTAACTCCGGAGTAAAATAGCAAAGTGGCACCCTGTCCTGTAAGGCCATTCAGTGATAGCGCAGAGAGACAGTCTTACTGAAAACAACACAATGAACGTAATTTTGCTCACAATCAAAAGTTGTTAACTACCGTTAATAGTTGATTTCCTTCAGAGTTACACTCTAACATTTGTAGAGTTGGGCTTATATATTCTAAGTTAGATGATGCATTAATTCTTCATGTGTGTCTTTCTGGGTGTTTGTTTGTGTATATCTTTGTGTGTGTGTGTGTGTGTGTGTGTGTGTGTGTGTGTGTGTGTGTGTGTGTGTGTGTGTGTGTGTGTGTGTGTGCTCTCATATAATTTGGCCTTTGGTGAGACCACACCTCCTCCGATCCTCAAGGTGAATCAATGGAAATACTGTAGGAACTGTATTAGAAGTAACAAACACACTGAGCATCTTAACACCACCAGACAAAGACCAGGAAATAAACCTGAAGCATGTGTTTGTTAGCAAAGGGAGGAAGAGTTTAGAAATGACCCCATGTGTTTTTTTTTTCATACTGACAGCTCTGACCCCAAGAAACAGAGGTCTATGTGAGAAATTGCCAGAATTCACACCTTACACACTTTAAAGTAAAACACTGACCAACTAGCTGGGTATGACACTGCTTGGTTTGTTGTATCGATACTAAACAGCTTGTCTAAACACCGGTGAACACAGATAGTGCAGACTGCTCGTCTCTCTCTGCTACATCCGCTTGTGCTTCGTGGTGTTACCACTCGTGCCCCCCCACTCTCTCTTTCTTTCTCTCTCTCTCTCACACACACACCCTATACACCCCCCCCCATACACACACACACACACACACACACACACACACACACAGACACAAACACACACACACACACACACACACACACACACACACACACACACACACACACACACACACACACACACACACACACACACACATACTCTTATACAAAAAAGCAAACTCACACATGCACACACTCATTTATATGAGCTGCACGAGTAGATATATGCATATAAATTGCACTAAAAGGAGATACAGACAAGTTGACAAGCGTTGATTAGTTGTGTGGAGAAAATGTGCAGAACTGAGTGGTCATATTTTGTACCGCTATACGGTACATCCAGTTAAGTGCACATTCAATTATACAAATCTCAGGACACTTCTCAGCAACACAGGCTATGCAGAAATGGACAACTGTACAACTACAGCAGCTTCCTGTCTCAGCCCTGAAGAATCAGAGCAAGGTGACAAAGCCAGGGAAGTGAAGGGTGCTAGTTGGGTTATTGTGTGTAACTGGTAGGCTAGATATTATATGATCACGAAATTAAATGATACTGGTATAGTTTGTTGTAGTGTTAAAAAAAAAATACTGATTTGTATAGGCATGGTCGTACTTTCACAGTTTGCATGCAAGTTAAAATGATGAAAAAAGATGATGACATGGGAATTGATGTGTCCATTATAAGTCCATTCAAGAAAAAGCAACCTGCGATAAAAAATATAAAATAAAAAGTGACAAGATGGATTTTGTATAATTCCTTGTCATGGGGCCATTTCCAGCTAGTGACTGAAATAGTAAATTTTTAGAGCACTTCAACTGCTAACCACTTCCTCCACTGTAAGATCTTCTTTTTGGCTGCAGTTCTTCACATCCGATTAACACTGCTGTGCTCTTTTTCAGTGCAGGACTGTCTTCTATGGCGAAGAGGGTTCACCTCCAGTATCTGGGAATGTGTGTGCTTCTGCTGCATCTCTCACATGGGGGTAAGAGTCACTATTAGCACTGTTATATTACGCTGCTCTCTTGAAGTCTGATCAACAATATTGTCATTATCAATACGGTCATTAAATTATGAGATTAACTGTGAAGATCATATAATGATCACTTGTAATTGTTAATGCTGTTGTCTTAAATGTTACAGATAAAGTGGCTTCCATCAACACACCTCTAGGGGAGAATGTTACGCTGCACTGTAACACATCAGGGATGGATATAACTAACATCAGATGGATAAAGGATGGGATCAAGGTGTTTACATATAGCCCAGTATTGGAGGGCAACCCCAAAAACAAATACACTTCAGAAAGGATGAGTGTTGCTGCTCCTCATGATGTACTGCATATATCCGATGTGCATGTATCAGATGAGGGAATATACACATGTGAAGTAGCAACCCCTGAACAACACAAGACAGACTCATGGAACCTGACTGTTACTTCAGGTAACTGCTTTTCAGTCTTCCAAATACATTCCTGTATATTCAGCACATTGATGTAGTGCCAGTAATGATCTATGCTCTGTAACACATACAGTAGTCCCACCAGATCCATCCCAATCCCACTGGATCAACGTCATCACTGCTGCCTCAGGGACAATCATCGTCTCCATCATCATCTGTAGCATGTTATGCATTTACAGGTAGGTGCACTTTCATTGATTAGCATCCTAGTTCCTGTAGCAAGATTATGTGTCCTTATAACACAGCGTTATAGCTGTAATATATACTGTATATGTACTATTCAGCACTGTGTGATGCACAAAAAGCATTAGTCACATTCACTAAGCGAGATACATTGTCCCTTTTACTGGTGCATGTACTCCCATATTGAACTGCTATGTAATATATATATAGGCCTATATATATATATATATATACATACACACATATTGTCAGCAGATTATTATCATTAGATTGAACTGTGCCCCAGTAGAGTTTTGGGTCTAGTGAGACCCCTGCTTCTCACTATTTGTGTATGAGTGAAATTACTTATTTTGTGTTATCTAAAGTGAAAGTTGCAGAAATTAGATTAGTTAAACAATGTTTGCTGTCTCTTGAGACTTCACAGAGTTCAAATATGTTTTGTCTTTTCTGTCACCCCAGTTGCAAATGGTAAATTTAACAACCATAATAATGGAATGGAGTAACATTTGAGCGATTAGCATTTAAGCCTTTCAACATTTATGACCACAACTATGAGCCTTTTAACATTTAAACTTTAGAAAATACTGAGCTACAGGTAAAGTATTAGAATAACATTTAAACTACATGAGTATGTACAGTACACACTAATTGTAGCTATCCCTGCTAAATTCACCAAAGCATAACAGCCAACTATTCAGCTCTCGGCATTCAGAGCAGAAATGTTAAATGCAAAGGGTATTTTGTTGAGTTTAGGTTACAATGAAAATATCACCTTCTAACAACTTTTCAACCCCTGATAGGTTTTGTGACAGCTTTGAATTCTCTAACCTGCACAAAGTCGCCATGCTTGAATCTGAAGATGTCATGACAGAAGTGTTTATCTCAGCTAAGCAACAAGGTACCATCAGCAGTAAAACATCCCTGGATGTATGATGAATAAATGATTAAATTTCAAATAAAAATATTTTTGTTACAGTAACATGCAATCATCATTTTTTTTTATTAGATTACTTTATATTATGTATTTACACTAGCCTACTGATTGTTCAATTACTTGTTGCTATTACTTACTGCTCTATGAGACAATTAAATGCCTTTAAGGCTTCAATGAGTTTAAAATCAATTTGCAACAAATACAGATCTCTGAAAGCAGTAGGGGCACAATTAGTTTAGTCAGACACGATATTTGTAGAGTTGGCCTTAAAGGACAAATCCAGCGAGTTTTAACATACTGTAGATTTCCGTTTCGCAAGGTCACCAAGTACTGTCAATATGAAAATTTAAACGAAAACAATCCATTTTACCTATAGCTCGAGTTGCTACAGTCAGCAGCTAAAGCAGGCAGCTACTGTAACATGCTACACTCTGGGGGCATGTCCTTAAGCTCTCAGAAATTGAGATCTATGTGAAACCTTGCTGAATTTTTCCTTTAAAGAGAAACTATGCAGGTTTGCCGATTTCCTCGCTGTTTTATCGTTTTATGCTTGCAGGTTTTTCTGTAGGCTTCCCCTACAGCTCCCCTACACACTCCTCAATCGGTCAATCTGCCTTTTCATGAGAATGATGGTGAGGCTGTGAAACTGCAACTCGGTGGCACAAACTTGCAAGCGTGGTTTTCCGCTCACAGGCGCTTGGGTGAAGTGAGACAGCCATCATTCAACCCAAAATAAGTCAAATAACCGTTCCAATGACTCCAAAGCTGACCAGTTGAAGCAAAATAAGCTAAAAAAACTTGTTGTATTTCTCCTTTAAATCGACATTCATTATGGTGGTAGAACCTGCACTCCGATACCACTAAATGGAGCCATTTCTTAAGCACGGCTCCTCCACATTATGTAAATGTAAGTATATAAGAGGCCATAAACTACAGAGTCCATACAAAGTGGAAAGATAGCCAGACATCCCAGGGACCATCCCTTGGCAAACAGTAGCTGGACAAGAAAATCAACATTACGACTGCAGTGTCATCAGTGTGCTGCTGATGTATACTTGGCCTTGTCATCGCAGAAACACATTATTCTGATACTTCATTTTTTCTATGAATGGTATGCATTGTCGCCTAATTGTGTAATTGTGACAGTAATTGTGACCCCGAGAAACATAGATCTATGCGTTAAAAGTACACCTTCAATGTACCTCCTTAAATGTACCACCTCAAAGGCCACTATGCAAGATTTTCACCTTTACGAAGCCAATTTGATGGTTAAAAAAAATTGTAACTGGCCAATCGTTCACCTAGCATAGCTACAGTGTATATAGCATGGACGTAGCGAGTTTTACCTGCATAGTGACCTTTAAAGTGAAATACTGACCAACTATGCTTGACTTGGTTTGTTGTATGAATGCTTGTAGAAAGCAACTTGTCTTTAAAAAGGTGTACTGCTTATTTCTTTTTCTGTTATATTTGCTTGTGATCGGAGGTCTGTGATCAAGGAGCTTCCTTTTAAAATCTCTCTCTGTCACACACACAGACCACTTACAGTATACGCAAACTCACATGCTCTCACGCACGGACACATGCACGCACACACACACACACACACACACGCACGCACGCACGCACGCATGCACGCACACACACACACACACACACACACACACACACACACACACACACACACACACACACACACACACACACACACACACACTCACACTCACACTCATTTCTCTCTCTCTCTCTCCATTGCAATCTGGAGGTCTGAACTGAGTGACCACTGGCTGCTCTAGATTCTAAAACCACACACACAACATCTGGCTGTAGCTGCTGCTTTCAGATCACTGCCCTTCCTGAAGGGCCACCTTTTGGGTTCTACAAGTTACATGTGAATTGACAAGTCAAGAAAGACTTAGAGGTGTCGCTGGGAAGTACATACATGTATATTGATGAACAGAACAAAACACCACATCCACATATAATTAGCATGAAATAACTGGAATGGATCCTTTTCTTCCCTTGAGTGATATGATGCAACACTGCCATAGCTACATAAAAGGTTAACTGTACAAAGCCCCCTGAGTTGTCTCACACTCTGTGTCACAAACAAAGAAAAAAGTGTGATGTTCCATCACAAGCAGATCTCACGCTCCTCTCTGCACACGTGACAAAATGTGACACAAACACAGACAATCTCTCTCTCTCTCTCTCTCTCTCTCTCTTTCACACACACACTCACACACACACTCACACACAAACATACACACACACACACACACACAAACACTACATCACATACAACACACACACACACACACACACACACACACACACACACACACACACACACACACACACACACACACACACACACACACACACACACACACACACACACACACACACACACAGACACACAAAGACACAAAGACACACAGAGAAAGACGTCATGTAGAGTAGGCCTCACAACATGATATTTTTATTATTATTATTATTATTATTATTATTATTATCATTATTATTATTATTATTAGTAGTAGTAGTAGTGGTGGTAGTAGCAGTAATATTGCTATTATTCCTGAGAATTAGTCATATTTGTAATAATATTGATTTTTAGTAAGAACAATAACAATAGTAGTAAGTTGAATCAGAGAGGGCTAAAGTGCAGTAATCAAGGATCTTTGGTTGAATTAAGTTGCTTCGAAGAATGCATATTTATGGTGCTTCCTGTCTGTTGCAGCACTGGAACTTGAGGCTTGAGGTAGAGCAGGGGTGAGGGGGCTCGCTGGTGGGTTGGCTCTGCTCTTGTGGTCCAGTGGCACAGATACAATGCTATTGTCAATAACTGAAAAACACAAGTGTGGCCTGTGGATTGCGCCATAGATGTTTGACTCCAATGCATGTCATTTGATGTCATATGTCATTTTGCAATACTTAAAACATACTATTTTCTTGGTGAACACTATGAAAAACATATGAAAACAACACAAGGCCATCAGTACTAACTATTTTCTCACAGACGCAGAAACCCTAAACTTCCCTTTTCATTCGCTCTCAGTTTCCAGTCCCACATGCACCCTGCCACTGAATCTGACTAATGTAATGTAGGGTCAGATCATAGGGTCAGATGTGAGTTTGGGACTGTTGTAATGTGGGGTCAGATGTGAGTTTGGGACTGTTGTAATGTGGAGTCAGATGTGAGTTTGGGACTGTTGTAATGTGGGCTCAGATGTGAGTTTGGGACTGTTGTAATGTGGAGTCAGATGTGAGTTTGGGACTGTTGTAATGTGGGCTCAGATGTGAGTTTGGGACTGTTGTAATGTGGGCTCAGATGTGAGTTTGGGACTGTTGTAATGTGGAGTCAGGTGTGAGTTTGGGACTGTTGTAATGTGGAGTCAGGTGTGAGTTTGGGACTGTTGTAATGTGGAGTCAGATGTGAGTTTGGGACTGTTGTAATGTGGGGTCAGATGTGAGTTTGGGACTGTTGTAATGTGGGCTCAGATGTTTGTGATACAGATAATGTGTTTTCCATCAACACACCTCTGGAGGAGAGTGTCAGCCTGTACTGTAACACACCTAAGATGGATGTAACAATCATCAAATAGTAAAAGGATACAAACCAGGTGTTTAAAGATAGTCCAGTATTGGAATATGTTGAAACCAAAACAAACTTAATTTTTGAAAGGGTGAGTGTTGATTCTGCTTCTATACTGCATCTGATGTGCAGATAATTAATGAGGGAATATGCCTTATTACTGTCATATCAGAGACAATCTTCATCATCATCTGTAGCCTCTTATTTATTTACAGGTGATTGTGGACTTCACTAGTATCTGTATTAGCTTTATTGGTAAAAAGGTGTCAGGCTTATGCATGCCTTGTAACTGTAACTGTACTGTAAATGGACTATTGAAAGGGACACTGGCAGTAGAGGTGCTGAGGGGGCTGCAGTACCCCCTCCTGGTGATGGGCTGTAACTGCCAAACAAAACTATTTCATCAATATTAGGCTGCTCCTACCCTTATCATCCTCCATGATGCATTGATCACTGATGAAATATCTCAACACTGTGCAATACTCAAAAATCATTAGTCACATGCACTCATCATAGGTACATTTAAAGTCATGGTATTCTCCCTATTTGTATACAGGCGAAATTATATTTCCCATGCATCTGAAGTGAAAGTGGCAGCATTTGGATTAGTTCCACAATGGTTGCAGTCTCTTGACATATCACTGAGATAAATTATTTCTTCCCTTGCTAATGGTAAAATTCAGAGACTGACATGACATTAAAGTAATACTTTTAAAAGATTTACTAAGCTTGCCTGCTTGTAGGCAACTTGTTTTGTTAAAATCTCCATCACATGTTCAGTGTATTTACTGTAAAACATCCCAAATGCAACATATTGTGCATTTACAGGTACATACACATTAATTGATTGTTATCCCATTCCAGACAAATATTCAGTATTGACATTTTGTAAACAGATTCAATATCATCATTTTAAACAGAAAGGATATGAGTTTCATATCCTTCTAACTATTCATATGAGTTCAGAAGGATTGAGTTCAGATTACAATGATGAATATCATCATCTAACAGCGTTCCACCCCCTGACAGCTTCCATTAGAGCGGTCATTTCTCTCTACAAAGACATAATGAGCTGATCATTGACCTGGCTTTTGTCTTCAACTTGGACCTGGGTTGCATGACAATATCTCCTGGGTTGCATGACGATACCTTTTATCATGTGCCATTGAACACCAAACAAGTACAAATTATGAACACAACATATTCTCCATAGAGTGATATCAAGAGAAGCCTACACAGGTTACACTCAATACGCAGATATCACAGCCCCTTTGACAATTTGGACAAACAGAGCTAAGCTAAGAGTCTTAAGCTTTTTGCCTATGTGTTCTTTGGTGGTCACCCATCAGTGTTGAGAATCACATTGCTTGTAATTTAATTTGTGTTCTGTATCTCAACAGTTTATGGATCCAGCCATCTTACACAGAACTGTTTTTGATGGGTGCAGCATATCTAAGTGCACTGTTAGGCTACTGATGCTAATCTCAGAACTCACTCTACAGACTACATGCAGACAATTATATTAACATGAATCTACAGTACGACAAGCTTCCTGTCTCAGCCCTTAGGCATCAGAGTAAGGCGATAAACGGAAGTGAAGGGTGCTAGTCAGTTTATAGTTTTTGTAACTGATACAAAATGCTTTGATTGTGTATCTTCTTCTCCAGATGATGAAATGTAATGTTATTTCGTTTCTTCATCAAGTCCTTTCAAGAAATGGAGAACTTGCCACGTAAAAAGTATCAAGAGAAGGAATATGGACAATGCGGAAATCTCGAGCCAAAGTGACTGAAAGAGTACATTTATAGCTCATCTAGCATCATCCTCCTGGGCTGGTCACCACTTCCTCCTGTATGCAATTTTCTTTTTGACTGCAGTTGTTCAAAAGCTGACGATTATCATCATTGCCTTAACCAGTGAAGGACTTTATTCTATGGCGATGAAGAGTCAGCTACAGTATCTGGGTTTGTGTGGAATTCTGCTGCATCTTACATGTGGAGGTAAAATAATTATTTGTGGTGTAATTTTGCACTGCTTTCTTGATTTTTGCTCAGCAACACTGTCACTGTTAACAATACATTGATTGATTTACTGAAAAGGACATAGTGTCATTGTTACATGATATTATGAATGCTGTTGTCTTGGTCTTTACAGATGAAGTGATTTCCATCAGTAAGCATCTGAAGGAGAATGTTACGCTGCATTGTGACACACCTGGCAGGATTGTAGCAAGAATCAGATGGCTAAAGGATGGAATCCAGGGGTTTACATATAGCTCACAATTGCCCAACAGAACCAAAACAAACTTCACTTCAAAAAGGATAAGTGTTGATCCTGTTATTATGATGCTGCATATATCTGATGTGAATGTATTTGATGAGGGAATATACATGTGTGAAGTAAAAAGCTCTTCAGGACTCATGAGGACAAGAACATGGAACGTAACCATTCTTCAACTTCAACCAACTTCAGGTAACTGCTTGTAGTTATCATAATGCATTCCTGTACATTCAGCACATGTACAGTATGTGATGTCATTAATGATGATCCATGCCTTAAAACTCATAGTCTCACCAGATCCCTTCCCATTGGTATACATCATCACTGCTACCATATCAGGGATAGTCCTCATCATCATCTGTACATGTATATGTATTTACAGGTGGGTGCGCTTTATCGGATTAGTGCATTCAAAAACATTCCAAATGCAACATACTGTGCATTTACAAATGTATTGATTCTTACCCCTTTAAAATTCACCAAACATTTCAGACAAATATTCAATATTGCCAGTTTAAACAGATTCAGTATTGTTATCTTAAATTTAAAGGATTTAGTTGTGATTACAATGACAATCCCCTTCTAACAGTTTTTGTTACAGCTTTAAATTCTCAAACCACAGAGTTGCCATACGTGAAGCTGAAGATGTCATGACGGAAGTGTTTTTCACAGCTAAGCAACAAGGCACCATCAGAAGTAAAACACACCTGGATGTATGATGAATGAATTAAATTTCAAATAAAAAATATTTCTTGTTACAGTGACATGTAATCATCATATTATTTATTAGATTACTTGTTACGTATTTACACTACTGATTGTTCAATTACTTGCTGCTATTTGAGTCATCCAACTTCCCTGAATATACTGGAAAAAAACACATATAGCAACTGCTTTATTAGACCAAAGACAGTTAGATGTCTTTACGTTTAAATGAGTTTAAAATGAATTTGCTACAAATACAGATCTCTGACAGTAGTAGGGGCACAATTACGTAGGCTAGTCAGACGCAATATTTGTAGAGTTACAAGAAAGTTTGTATAGACAATCTTTCCGTTTGTCAGTGCCACCGACTCTGTGAAAAAAGTGTGATGTTCCAAGTGACAAAACGTGACACAAACACAGACACAAACTCTCTCTCTGTCTTCTCTCTCTCTCTCTCACACACACACACACACACACACACACACACACACACACACACACACACACACACACACACACACACACACACACAAACACTACACTACACCACATACACAGACACACACACACATACAGCAGAGAGAGAGAGAGACACACACACAGAGATGTCATGTGGAGTATAGGCCTAGCATTAGTCATATTTATTGGTAAGAACAACAACAATAGTAGTAAGTTGAATTAAGTTGCTTCTAAGAATGTATATTTATAGTGTTTCCTGTCTGATGCTGCACTAGAACTTGAGGTTTGGTGTAGAGCAGGGGGGGAGGGTGAGGGGGCCTGCTGGTGGGTTGGCTCAACTCCTGTGGTCCAGTGGATCAGATGACAATCTGATTCTCACTAACAGAGAAGCACAAGCGAATATTGGTCTTATCAAGCCTGTGGGTTGGACCTTATATGTTTGAGTCCAATGCATGTGATTTGATGTCATATGTCATTTAATATTTAAAACTTACGATTTGCTTGGTGGACACTATGAAAAAAAATGCATTGAACAACACAAGGCCACAGTTTCGAGGCTCATCCTTCTGTGATCTAAAAGTAGGCCAGTCTTTGAGGTTGATGTTATGCAGCACTAACCATTTTTTCATAGATGATGCAGAGACCCTCAACCTCTGAACATGGCTACATTTTACGCTTTACCAAAATAGCTCAAATGTATAGGCTTGTGTAAAACATCCATTCATAAGCAAGCCCATGTCACACTATAGAACACATACGGAGTAGCAACCTATTTCCTGTCTAATTGCAGCTCCCAGTCCTGTTGAGTGCAGCTCCTTAGAACGCTGCACGGTGAGACACACAGACACGGCTTTCACTGTGGTGCTAACAACAGGTTTACGTTTGTTATCATCTATAGTCAAGGGGAACGCCACCAATACAGGTACTGTTCATTTATTACTGTTATTTTGATACGTTGGTATTGAGAACTGCTATTAAGCAAACTACTGTATGTCAGTGGGGATATGTAATTTAATTGATCTAACAGTCAGATGTGTGTGAGGTTTCAGCAAACTATATGTTTTGACAAAAACGTAAAAGTCAACTACAATCAACTACAATCCTGTTTCTCATGGACAGTGATGGGCATCACGCCATGATGGAGAGGGTTCAGTAGCAGTATCTGGGTTTTTGTGTGATTCTGCTGCATGTTTCATGTGAAGGTAACACTGTTATTTTGTGTTTCGCTCGTATGACCTGCAATATTTTTTTTTAAATGTTTCATATTTTTGTGAGAGATATTCATTAGGACAAATCATGATTACCTGCACTATCATGGATGCTTGTGATACTGATTAGTTGGTTTTAATCAACAACCTCTGTGAGTAAAAGTTGAGCGGTATTGTATTTCTCTGAGCATACTGAATAGGTCAAGGGTGGAAGTCTGCTGTCCAATACAAACAAAACCAAATGATCCTGCTATTACTGTATGATGCTGCATCTATCTATATGCAGGTATCTGATGAGGGAATGTACACATGTGAAGAAACAGATGATACATGGATTGTAAAGACAGAAATATATAAGTTGGCATTTACTTCAGATACAGTCACACCTTGATATAATGTCAGTGCCGGACTTTTGCCAGTGGTGAAGGCAGCTCCAGTGTTAGGGTTTGGGTGTAAATGCTGCTGTTGGTGCTGATAGTGATGCGGGTGCTGTAGTCAGCTGAGCGACAGTGCAATGATTTTTATTTTCTGTTTTCATTGTGAAACAGATAAAGTGGCTTCCATCAACACAGATCTGGGGGAGAATGTTACGCTGCACTGTAACACATCTGGGAAGGATATAGAATTAGTCAGATGGATAAAGGATGGAATCCAGGTGTTTAGAGATAGCCCACTATTGGAAAACAAAACTAAAACAAACTTCAGTTCAAAAAGGATGCGTGTTGATCCTGCTACTATGATGCTGCACATATCTGATGTGCAAGTATCTGATGAGGGAATATACACGTGTGAAGTAACAACCACTCAACAAACCCAAAAAACAGAAAAGTGGAACTTGACCATTAATTCAGGTAAGTGCTTTTAGTCATGTCAGATGGAGTCCTGCACATTCAACACATTGATGTGACATTTCTAATAATCCATATGTCATAGCCTTACCAGATCCATCAGTATTGATCTACACTCAGCTCATTGCTGTACTGTAGTACCAGTAATGAGACCTGTCTTAAGCACATTGATGTAATGCCAGTAATGATCCATGCCTTATCAACTCATAGTCTCGCCAGGTCCATCCCAACTGATCTACATCAGTACTGCTGCCATATCAGGGACAAGCCTCCTCGTCATCTGTAGCATATGTATTTACAGGTAGGTGCACTTTGTTTGATCACTATCTTATTTGCAGAAGCATGTATCAAGTTTATACTGTATGTAGGCCTGGTAACACAGCATTATTGCTGTAATATCTACTGTATAGAGTAAATGTGCAACACTGTGCAATACACAGAGATCATTAGTCACATACACTTATCATGTCACATACTGTACACTTCAAGTCATGGTATTCTCTGATGGTACATGGCCATATGAATATGACATATTGATACCTTACATCAAAGACAAATCAACTTAAATTAAAGAATCAGCGCATGTCAGTTGTTCATTATGCATTTACAGCATTCTAAATGTAACTTGTGCACACTACTGATTGTTACTCCTTTACAATTTACCAAAACATTTCAGACAAATATTCAGAATTGCACTTTTAAATGTAAAGGGTATCTTGAGACAATATCACCTTCTAAGAGCTTTTATTACAGCTTTAAATTCTCTAACCTGTACAGAGTTGCCAGAAGTGAACCTAAAGATGTCATGACGGAAGTGTTTTTCTCAGCTAAGCAACAAGGCACCATCAGCAGTAAAACACCCCTGGATGTTTGATGAATGAATCATTCCATTTAAAAAAAAAATGTTTCTTGTTAAACTGTAATATCATTTAATATATGATTGCTTGTTATGTATTTACACGACTGATAATGCAATTACTTGTTACTATCTTAGTCATCCAACTTGAATTGTTTTGTTTCAATCCTGAATATGCTGGCAAAACAATGCATTTGACCTAAAAACACCTAAATGTCTTCATGGTTGAGTTTCATAAGAAATGTGCAACAAACACAGAACTATCAGTACATTTATAGATGTATAGGCACAATTGGTTTTGGCATACTCAGTATTTGTAGAGTTGGCCTGAAATCGACATGAATTATGGTTGCACTCAAACACCACTAGATGGAGGCATTTCTCAAGCACGGCTTCTCCACATTATGTAAATGTGAGTATATAAAGGAGGCCATAACCTACACAGGGTCCATACAAAGTTGAAAGATAGTCAGACATCCCAGGGACCATCCCTTGGCAAACAATAAAGTTATTTTTAGCAGGACAAGACAATCAACATTACGACTGCAGTGTTTTCATTAGTACACTGCTGATGAAGATTTGCCTATGTTCTCAAAATGCTTATCATTGCAGAAATAAATTATTCTAATACTTTGGGTGTTTATTTTCTATGGTGTTGTGCATTGTCACCTACCACTCAAACTACTAGTTTTTTAAGTAATCTATACAATATGAATATGATCACCAGTTAAATTTGTATACAACGATCACAGTTCACAGTCTTCATCACATGGGTTTAACAGTGAGAGTATCTCTGTGTAAAATCTAGAAAATAATAGAAAACATTGGTATAAAATACATATTTATTCTCCATCAATGTCATCTGATTTTGATCTGGACAAAAAAACATTTCCCAATTAGCTGATATCACCGGTAGAGGGCACTGATTGCAGGTTCTTGCAGAACTTTATCAAAAAGACCAGATGGAGTAGTGGAATGGTCTATTGCTTTACATGACTTAGCACTGATGTCCTCCTAACTGTTGTTTATTTCCTCTCTTCAAAGTTAGATGATGCATTAATTGTTCATGTGTATATCTTTGTGTGTGTGTGTGTGTGTGTGTGTGTGTGTGTGTGTGTGTGTGTGTTCATATCCATTGGCCTTTGATGAGACCACAGCCCCTCAGATCCTCAAAGTGAATGGGTGAAAATAAGAATAGTACCAGCAGTGACAACCCTGAAAATCTCTTAACACCACCAGAAAAATATCAGGGGAAAAAAAGAAACCTGGAGTGTCTATATCTATCCATTGCTCTCTCTCTCTCTCTCTCTCTCTCTCTATCCATTGCTCTCTCTCTTCCTCCTTCCTCCTCTTCCTGACTGCTCTAGATTTTAGAACCAACACACATGACATGTGACGGTAGCTGCTGCTTTCTACATGTAAATTTGACATAGAGGTGAGCAAGACTGTAGCAGTCGCTGGGACGTTGTGTTGAATGTAGACGAGCAATTCTATCAAAACCAAGAACACCACATAATTAACATGTACTGTAGTAACTGAAAAGGTTCCTTTTCATCCCTTGATAAGAGTTGAGGGATATGACACAGTATTGCCATGGCTACTTGGATTAACAAACTCTCAGTTGGTCTCTTTCTGATGGATGGGTGCCTGGTAATAATCATAATAGAGAGCAGGACCAGTCACTTCTTCTAGACTTAGTCTGAATTTCCTGTTAGCTTGACATTTAGCTGAAAACGTGGGTACTTGTGACAGTTTCTACCCAAAAAGGTTAACTGTACAACGGCCACTTAGTTGTCTCACACTCTGTCACAAGCAGACAAAAGTGTGATGTTCCATCGCATGCAGACCCCACACTCAGTTTTATCACTCAGCAGGTGGGCCAGACGATGAAGTTTAAATGTCAGACACACACACACACAGAGACACACAGAGACACACACACACACACACACACACACAGAGACACACACTATCTCTTTCTCTCTCTTCCTCTCTCTGTCACACACACACACACACACACACACACACATAAGCAGGAACACACATGCACACACACAAGCACAGACAAACACACACACACACACACACACACACACACACACAGAGACACACACTATCTCTTTCTCTCTCTTCCTCTCTCTGTCACACACACACACACACACACACACACACACATAAGCAGGAACACACATGCACACACACAAGCACAGACAAACACACACACACACACACACACACACACACACACACACACACACACACACACACACACACACACACACACACACACACACACACACACACACACACACACACACACACACACACACACACACACACACACACACACACACCCTGACAGTTTATGCTACAGCTTTAATTTCTCAAAGCTCTATAGAATTGGCGCGATTAGTTTTGGCATACTCAATATTTGTAGAGTTGGCCTTATATCAACATTTGTTATGGTTGCAAAACCTGCACTCAGTTACCACTAGATGTAGGCCTTTCTCAAGCACGGCTTCTCCTCATGGGTGTATAATGGGGACCACACACTGCACAGTCAATACAAAGTTGAAAGATAGGCACATATCCCAGGTGAACAGGGTAACACTTCACTCAAAGTTATCTACATAAGAGTGACATGACAATGTCATAACACTGTCATTAAATGTAAATATGTGACCCTGTAAAGCGGAACCAGTCGTTTCGGTAAAATTTAGTAAATTAAGTTATTGTGCTCACGTGAACGGCCATAAACTAAGCTTTCCAACGATATGTATATCGAGGGTATTACACAAACTATCGCTAAGATAACCGCATCTAAAGTTGACATGGTTCTCCTGTCACGATATGCCAGAAGAGGAGAAATCACCTGTTTAAGCGGCGCGTGCACAACGGGAATGACAGCAAATGTGTTGAATCTTCGCCGGGTTTAACAGTCAAAACGTAGGTTTTTCAGTGAAATGCGTTCACGATATGAAACTGTAGACTGTATACAGCCGAATTATGCGAAAACGTGAAATTCAACATTTTAACCCGGAAGTTTGTTATTGTTGATTTTCTCAAAATAACGATGTGCGCAAAACGACTGATTTCGCTGTGAATGGTCACATATGTTTGGGATGTCTTTGTAATGACAACCTGACAATAATCTGGATGGCATTAACCGAAGATGTATTTGTCATAGCAACTTGACATTTAACTTGTTTGGAGTGTCCTTATTAAGAAATCTTGATATTAAACAGGATGACATTAGTTGTCTTATGACAACTTGACATAAATAGAAAATCCACATCCTCTTTTTGTATTCATGCCATGTTGACCTAATGATTATTATAATTAGAAGTGCAAGGTTAGAGGCCAATTCTAGAACTTGGTCTGATAGATGTGTGACAGGATATTTCACAAAACTTTAATATAGATATCTTCAAGTAAAGTGTTGACCAATAAAGTCATTTTTAGCAGGACAAGAAAATCTACAGTATATAGCGACTGCAATGTTATCATCAGTACTGCTTGTAAACTTGGCCTAAGCGCTTACAAGCGTTTATCATTGCAGACATATTAATACTTTGTTTTTCAATGGCTGTTGTGCATTATCACCCACCACTCAAACTCGTAGTTTTTCAAATAAACTATGTGATGTGATGTGATCACCAGTTCAATGAATCATTGTGTGTGATATGATCACAAAGCCATATGGGAAGCCGTGGCCTACTGGTTAGCATTTCGGGTTTGTGACCGAAGGGTTACCTGTTCAATCCCGGCAGGAAAAATATGGGTGGGGGAAGTAGTGGAGCTCTGCTCTCCCAAGCCCATGTCAAGGTTTTGAGCGAGGCACCTGTGTGTGTGTGTGTGTGTGTGTGTGTGTGTGTGTGTGTGTGTGTGTGTGTGTGCGTGTACAGTATATACATATATTTCTGTGTGTGTGTGTGTGTGTGTGTGTGTGTGTGTGTGTGTGTGTGTGTGTATGTGCATGTTAGCATGTGCTCATTTCCATTGGCCTTTGTGAGACCACAGATCTCACCAGATCCTCAAAGGTAATGGACTAAAAAAGGAACTATACAAAAAAGTACCAAAATACCCTGATCATTAGCTGTTATATGTTAGCATTATGTCAAACAACATTATATGTTTAATTACTAGACATCACAAAGGACAAATAAAAATGATTATTAAAGTGAATCAGGAAATGTATAGGGTTGGCCTTACAGTGTACACCTTAAGTACATACTTTAAAGTAAAATATTGACCAAGTAGCTGGGTATGACAGTGCTTGGTTTGTTGTATCAAAACTTGTGGAAAGTATCTTGTCTAAAAAAAGGTGTACACAGATAGTACAGACTGTTCATCTCTCTCTCTGTTACATCCGCTTGTGTTCTAAGGTATGTGATCAAGGTGTGTGATACACACAGACACAGACACAGACACACACAGACACACACACACACACACACACACACACACACACTCTCTCTCTCTCTCTCTCTCTCTCTCTCTCTGTCTTTCTCTCTCTAGTAGTTGTAAGTGAGATGATTTGAACGGCATCTTAGAATACATATTTACAGTGCTTCCTGTATGTTGCAGCACTGAAACTTGAGGTTTGAGGTAGAGCAGGGGGGAGGGAGTGAGGGGGCCTGCTGGTGGGTTGTCTCAGCTCTTGTGGTTCAGTGGCATAGATGCTGATTGTCACTTATAGAGAAACACAAGTGTGTCCTATCAGGCCTGTGGGTTGGACCATAGATGTTTGACTCCAATGCATGTGATTTGACACATCATTTGATAATTAAAATTTGAAATGTGCTTGGTGGACCTTATGACCCTACTTTTTTTTTTTTTTTTTTTTTTTTAACAAACCGATGCCAGTTTCAAAACTCATCTCTGCTTTGTGTGACCTAGATATAGGCCAGTCTGAGGTTGCTGTCATGCAGCACTAACCATTTTCTCACAGATGCCGAGATCAACTTCTCAACATGTCTAAACTTCAGAGAACTTCCCTTTTCATTCTTTCTCAATTTCAAGTCCCAGTCAGTGCCCACACCATGCCACTGAGCCTGAGTGTTATAATGTGGGGTTAGATATGAGTTTGGGACTGTTACTGTATAATGTGCGGTCAGCGGTGCTTTCAAATTTGGCAAACAGTGGCGACAACGTTTGTGGAGAACATGTTTTCTTTGAACATTTAAATTTGAACGATTTGGTGTTAACATTCCGTTCTTGCATTGTTGCGTTCGTCAAACTCACGTTCAGTTCCACTGAATGTTCGCGGAGCACTACCTCCTCAGACTGTTTGCGGTTGTTAGCAAACACTCGCCAAAAACTCAAGGCTAATGGAATACTGTTTGCGAGCGTTCGCAAACGTTCGCCTGTGTTCATGAACTTGAACGCGCCTCAGATGTGAATTTGGGACTGTTGTAATGTGGGGTCAGATGTGAGTTTAGGACTGTTATAATGTGGGGTCAGAGTCTGGGACCCTTATCACTGCCATAATGTAAAAGAAAATGGATATGAGGTTTCTAGGCCAAGTATACTTCCATATACAAGTAATTTGGTCTCTGCATTTATCCCATCCATGAATTAGTGAACACACAAAGCACACAGTGAAGCACACACTAACCCGAAGCAGTGAGCTGCCTTGCTACAGCGGCGCTCGGGGAGCAGTGAGGGGTTAGGTGCCTTGCTCAAGGGCACTTCAGCCGTTGATGTGGGCATGGGAGAGCAGTGCTCAACCACTTCCCCCACCCACATTTTTGGCTACAAGCCCGAACTCTTAACCCGAAGACCACGGCTGCCCCATAATGTGGGATCAGGTGTGAATGTAGGAGTATTACAATGTGATAATATGATGTGAGTTTGACATTGATGTGAGTTTGGGATTGTTGCCTTCTGGGTTTGGGACTGTTGTATTGTGGGGTCAAAGGTGAGTTTGGGGCTGTTGTAATGTGGGGTGAGATGTGAGTCTGGGACTGTTAAAATGTGGGGTCATTGAGTGTGAGTGTCAACATGTAAATTTGCATTCAGAGGGAATGCTACCAAGGATATGTATATCAACATGTCTGTCTTAGAGACAGCAGCTCTGGCCCTGACATAGTGTCTGGCCCTGTTAAGATCAACACAACACGATCTGCACAACAACAACGACAAAAATGTTACTTCCAGGCTTTCCACATTCGGTTCAGTGCTGTTGTAAAATACCTTAAATTAATACTTAAAAATGTACAAGTTTGTGTAAAACATCCATTCACAAGCACGCCCATGTCATGGGTTTTGACATCACAAATAGGCTTTGTTCTAATTTGCCCATTTTTTAGTGGCTATTTCTAAGTTCAAGATTTTCAGATGAAGGAGGGCACAACCTGCCTCATGTTCATGATAGCTCTTTGGTTATGCACAACCTCTCATAATTAATCAAAACCAAGACAAAAATGCTCATTCTACTGTATGTCACCTTTAAAGTAAAATACTGACCAACTGGGTATGACAGCATTTGGTTTTTGTATCAATACTTGTATATCTCACATACAAACACACCATACACACACACACACACACACACACACACACACACACACACTCGATCGCTGCCCTTTCGCTGAAGGGCCACCTTTTGGGTTCTGCATGCACAGTTTACATAAAGTCAAGTAGCAAGACTGTAGGAGTTACTGGGAAGTACTGTACATACATGTATGTTGAAGAACAATCTTATAGAAACACCACATCCGCAATTTGCAGAATATTTTATCCAAATTGAGCAAAATCTGAGGCTGGAGCAGCTGACATCTTGGCTAATGTGACATCAATCCACCTTACACAATGTCGTTGAGTGTTGCCTTGGAAACGTTTCTATCCTCAGATAACCTTTTGCCCCCTTAGTTTCATTTTCTTGTTAACCAAATTTAAATGTGAAGTTATGGTCACGCCACAACCCCAATAACTGTCCGCAACTGCCATGTTTAGACGGCAGATCAGCAAAACAAATATGAAAACCTGAGATCTAAGCATAATAAAGAGCTGACTGACAGGATATTACAAACCCTGAATTTTGTAAAATAAATAGCTGATGGACAGATTGTTTCTTTGACCGCAAACACTTGCTGTGTTCAGATGGCCCTTCTCTACAGAGAGTACAATCCTGTGAATATGAAGACAAATTCTCATAACAGGTTGAAATTAAACTCATTCATGTACCAACCTTCACACACTACAGTACATGCTCAGTGTCTAATTCACAATGGTTTTTTTTGCTCATCATTAGTACATAGGCTTTTTGAATATTTACTACACTACCCACCATCATTTTCTGTAACCGAACTGCAACAAAAACAAACTGGCGCAATCTGCAGCTCGAAACATAACAAACAGTGTTCCAGTCAATAACTGCAAGTATAGAGAGCCGAAGTCCCGCCCTTCTACTTCCGGTCTATGGGACCTATTTTTCGATTTTTAATGCATGGGAGTCAATGGAGAGATAACAATTATTTTTTGGTCCCGTTCGAGTTGGACCGTGCATTTCACATATGATGTGTGGGAATTTAAAAGATAATTTTCCACATTAATAAAGTTCTGTTTTTCGTTAGACTTTAAAAGTTATGTAAGTTTTGTGCGAATCCGTTCAGTGGACTACATCTCTTGTCTCAAGCGATGCACGTCACCAACTAGCAAACGAGAGGCTGGCTAGTTAGCTAGCTACTATGCTAGTTAACGGTTACATCTTGCTGCCAGCTAAGTCACTTAACAGCAGTGTTTGTACAGTCTATGAATGAAATACAACTTATCTGGTGTGTTTAATCCTCTGACTCATGATATTTTCATCGGTAAGGGGGAAGCTCAAATAAGACCTGTTGCTGGCACCCGTGGCTGTGAATTGGTCTAACGTCACTAACGCGACTGATGTGTTTGTAGTCGTTGGAAACACGATCTTTCACAATGTTGTAATTCACTAGTTACAACATACTTTTCAAATGTCTTTACATGAAAAATTGTCATTAAAATTGACAAACATCATATGGGTAATTCAAGGCACAAGACAATCGGGACCAGAAAATAATTTATATTTCTCCATTGACTGCCATTAAAAAAAAATCCAAAGATAGGTCCCATGGAGGCAAACGGAAGGGGCGGGACTTCGGCTCTCTATACAGTAGGAGAGTTTAAATTACACATTGCAAATTGCTGTCATGCAGCACTACCCGTTTTCTCAGAGATGCAGAACTTCTCAACATACTGTACAGTATTTAAACTTCAGACAACTTCCCTTTTATTTCTTTCTCAGGCCCAGGCAGTGTCCACATCAGACCAGACCGCCGAGCCTGAATGTTATAATGTGGAGTCAGATGTGAGTTTGGAGACTTTGGACTGTAATGTGGGATCAGATGTGAGTTTGGGACTGTTGTAATGTGGGTCAGATGGGAGTTTGGACTGTTGTAATGTGGGTCAGATGAGAGTTTGGACTGTTGTACAGGGATTAAAGTTTTCCGGCACCGTGCCGGAATTCCGGCGTGCGGCCATTGACTGCGTTCATTTTTTAAAATATTATTTATTTGTTAACGCTATTGAAAAACACGCAGCATTCGTTAAGCTGAATTTCCTTTCCCTGCTCTCCCTCTCTGTCACTCACGCGTCACCCTTCACACTCACACACACAGACTCCCCTTCGTGCACACCACGTCTGTCTCCATAACGAGATCATCCCTGGAAGCGCGGTCGCACTAATGCACCTGATGCTGCGGGTGGAAGCATAAGTTCTTCCGCAAATTTTGTAGACTATGCGTGCAACTTTACCAAACCGTATAGAAGTAAACGAATTCTCCTTGGCCCGCTCTCGTGCGCACTCAATGGACACCCGCCCCTCGACATGCACATTTAATCCAAACAAAACATTCACAATCGTGAGCGCAATGACGCACAGAAGACGACTAGCTGAATTATTGTTAAATACGGTTAGTATCATTAGTAGGCTATGCTGCAGTGATTAAAACTCTGCATTCAAGTTGACTGACCATCTCAATACCAATGTTTTTCAACTCCAAGATTTAAAGGGCCTGTCCCAAGGAGAAAAAGTATGAGCTTACCTTGAAACTTAAACACACGTGGGGACACTGAACAGTCCAACCAGCTAGAGTATGATAAACTAGCCAACTATGCTACTTTGTTTACAATATTTTGAGGCTTCAATCAAACAGCTGAATTTAAGAGGTGGAGTTGTAATATCAATAGCAGGCTATAAGCTGCATAAAGTTTGCTATTATGAATATCAGAAATGTCAGTATACAGAATGTATAAATAATTACATGTGTGTGTGTGTGTGTGTGTGTGTGTGTGTGTGTGTGTGTGTGCGTGCTTTACATCTTGTTAAAAAATCATTTAATAAATAAATTCACATTATGTGAAAGCAAAGTGATAAAAAGTCAGACATGAGGCGACCACCACACATTGCCTTCTAATCTGTGGGAATGGGAACACTGTTATTACTCTTTAGGAAGAGAATCATTGTCTTTTTTTGAATACCTTAACTTAAATGGTTGCAACTAAATCTTATTCTTCAAATGCCTGCCTTCCAATTTCACATATCCTGACAACATGATACCTTATGATTGTAGGTCAATTTGTAACCTGTCAAAGACAAAGATTAGCAGCAAAACTTGATATAAAAAGAAATCCTAAATGCTACATGTAGCATATTATAGTGTGTTGGACTACTATTGCCACCTATTGGCCTTTCTTGGGGTCCAACATCACAAACAAGGCCTGTGTCGTGTGCAAACACTCCAAAAAGTAAACCGGTTTCCAATCGATCGACCAACATAGTGTCGTATAGAGTCGCATGCACGAGTCTAAAAAAGTTCAGGCTCAGGATTTTTTTTTGCTTTAATCCCTGGTTGTAATGTGGGTCAAATGGGAGTTTGGACTGTTGTAATGTGAGGCCAAAGGGAATGCCACCACTGCAGGCACTATTAATTTATTTTCCTCCACCAAGGAGGTATGTTTTCATCGAGGACCGGCATTTGTCTATTTGTCTGTTTGTTAGTAAGATAACTCAAAAAGTTATGGACAGATGTTGATGATATTTTCAGGGAAGGTCGGACATGACCCAAGGAAGAAACACTTAAATTTTGGGAGTGATCCGTAATTCCGTCGGGATTCCCGAGGCGTTTATGTATTTAGCTTAGTGGTGTAATGGCATGGTATGGCCACGTGGTGGCGATCTGAATAGTTTAGGTTCAGATGTATGACAACCTAGGAAGAACAATGCAGGCGGAGGTCTGCCCTCTCCGAGTGCTTTTCTAGTAATTATTATTTTAATAGGTTGCCATTGCGAACTGCTATTACTAAAACTGTCAGTAGGCTATGTCATTTAATTGATCAAACAGTCAGATTTGTGTGAAGTTTAAGCATACGATCTAACAAAAAAACTGAACCTCAAAAGTCTATAAATCAACTATAATCCCCGTTCATAGACAGTGCTGGGCATCATAGCATGGTGAGGAGGGTTCAGTTCAAGGGGGCAGGCATATTCCCGGAAGTAGAAACACGAAATGAGCTGGTGATCAACGCTCTGCTAACTCCCTTGGACGGCCATAGATTTCAGATTTTTTTGCGATCCCATAACTTCATGTAACATGTGCCCTTTGTCTCCCTTATAGCTTCTGTGTATTCTATATAGGGTATCGAAGGCAAAATTAATTCACTTCTTCCCCGTATATTACGTTGGTTTCCCGTAAAGAAGTATTTTAGCATGTCTGTTGTAGGGAAGCTAACGTTCGCCCGTAATGTTTGGATAAGAAGCTGAGTGAGCCTGCACGAAAACCATGACGGAGAGTCATTCGCAAGATCAGTGAAAATGCGTGTAGCCTACGGTAGCCTACTGTTTGATACTGTTTAAAGCATTACCTAGAGGCAAGTACACATAATAATAATATTAAAAAACGAACGTTAACAATTTCAGAGGTTTTCGATCTATCAGACGAGTTACAGCAGGCTAACGTCACAAAATGAGTTTGAATCTGCGCAGTACGATGAACAGGAAACAAATTTTTGTTTCAGCCCCCTCTCATTGAGAACAACGGAGTCTGTTTGTCCATTTCTTTTAGGTCTATGGTTCAGTTGCAGACAGTATATGGGTTTCTGTGGGATTCTGCTGCATGTTTCATGTGGAGGTAACACCATTATTTCACATGGTGAACGTATGGCCTGCAACATTTTTGCCATGTTTAATATTTTGTGAGGGATACTTATTAAGACAAATCATGATTACCTGCACTGTCTTGGATGCTTGGATACAAATAATTTGGTTTTAATCAAACCAAACCTCTTGGAGTGAAACTGTAATTCATCTGAGAATGTGTTGCCAATTAAATAGGCAAGGGGTGGAGTACTGCAGACCAATACAAACAAAACCAAATCCAATAAAATAAACCTCATTTCAAAAAGGATGAAGTGATTCTGCTACCATACAGCATATTAATGTATCAATACATATGGAAAGCATCTTTTGTAAAAAAAAAAAAAAAACCTCATTTCAAAAAGGATGAAGTGATTCTGCTACCATACAGCATATTAATGTATCAATACATATGGAAAGCATCTTTTGTAAAAAAAAAAAAAAAAAGTGTACACAGATAAAACAGACTGTTCATCTCTCTGTTACATCTGCTTGTGCTCTGTGGTGTTAAAAAACACACACACTGTCTGTCTTCTCTCTCTCTCTCTCTCTCTCTCTCACACTTAAACACACATACACACACAGATGCACAGCCCACACATACACACACACTCATCCCTCTCTCTCCCTCCTTCCTCCTCTGCAATGTGGAGGTCTGAGCCGAGTGACCAGAGTGACCACTGACTGCTCTAGATGTTAAACCCACACACACGTCATCTGACTCCAGCACGCTCAGCCAGGTGCCGTGATAGATGTCACCGCAGCTCGTACAAAGAAAGACCACCCAAATAATTTGATTGGTGCAGTCGGTTCAAACCACTCTGGTCCGTGCATGGTTGCTTCTCAGTGGAAGTAGAGACAAAACTTCCCGACCACAAATGTTGTGGGTGGGGTTAAGCAATGAAAAGATTGCACTACCGCACGCTGTTGACTTGCTCGATTTGATTCAGAGCGAACAGCGCATACAGCTTCCTCAGGTTCGCTCAGAGGGTTAAATTCAGGTTGGCCTCCAGGTTAGTCTCTTGATGTATCACTGAGATGCCTTTACTGTTTCCCTACGGTTGCAGATTCCGGTTGCAAATAAATTCAGAGATGGACATTAAAGATAACGTGATAGTGAGTCCTCATCACGTGTCTACAGTTAGGGTCTACACAGATAGAACAGACTCTCTCTCTCTCTCTCCCTCTCTCTCTCCCCCCCATTACATCCACTTGTGTTCTGAAGTGTGATCAAGGAGCTTTGCACAATGTGGAGGTCTGAACTGTGTGACCACTGTCTGCCCTAGATTTTAAAACTGTAGCTGCTACTTTCAGGTCACTGCTAGGCCTTTTCCTGAAGGGCCACCTTTTGGGTTCTGCAAGTTACAGTACATGTGAATTTTACATAAAGTCAAGTAGCAAGACTCTAGGGGTTGCTGGGAAGTACATACATGTACTGTATGTTGATGAACAATTCTATCACACAAAAAAAATACCACATCCACACATAATTGACATGAAGTAACTGGAATGGATCCTTTACATCTCTTGATGAGAGATGAGTGATATTATATAGGCTACTGCCATGGCTGCTTGGATTAACTAACTCCTAGTTGGTCTCTTTCTGATGGGTGCCTGATAATTCTCTTAATAGAGAGCAGGACCAGTCACTTATTTTAGGTTTAGTCTGAATTTCCTGTTAGCTTGACACTTCGCTTCAAAAATGTCGTTACATGTCACAGTTTCTACCCAAAAAGGTTAACTGTACGTATATAGGCCACTTCGTTGTCTCCCACTCAGTGTCACAAGCAGAGAAAAGTGTGATGTTTCATCACATGCAGACCCTACACTCTTCTCTGCACAAGTTTATCACTCTGCAGGTGGGCCAGACCATGAAGTGTAAATGTCAGACAGACACACACACAAAGACACAAACTCTATCTCTCAATCTCGCAGTGTTACTATGATGATGTGTTATTATTAGTCACATTTAAAATAATACTGATTTTCAGAAAAAAAGTAAATAAGTAAATAACTGTAGTAGAATGTGAGTTGAATTGACCTACTTCTAAGAATGCATGTTTATAGTGTTTCCTGCACTGGAACTTGAGGTTTGGTGTAGAGCGGGGGGGGGGGGGGGGGGGGGGGGCTGCTGGTGGGTTGGCTCAACTCTTGTGGTTCAGTGGATCAGATACCATGGGTCCTATCAAGCCTGTGGGTTGGACCTTAGATGTTTGAGTCCAATGCATGTGATTTGACATGCCATTTTTAACTTAAAACTTTCAGTGTGTTTGGTGGACACCATATGCTGCCATGAAAAAAATATACTGAACAACACAAAGACATAGTTTCAAAATTCATCTCTGCCTTCTGTGATCTAAAAGTAGGCCAGTCTTTGAGGTTGCTGTCATGCAGCACCAACCACTTTCTCATAGATGCAGAAACCCTCAACTTCTCAACATCTCTAAACTTCAGACAACTTTTTTATTCTTTCTCAGGCCCAGGCAATGCCCACATCATGCCAGACCAGATCGCTGAGGCTGAGCCTGAGCCTGAGGCTGAGTGTTTTAATGTGGGGTCAGATGTGAGTTTGGACTGTTGTAATGTGGATCAGATGTGAGTTTAGGACTGTTGTAATGTGGGATCAGATGTGAGTTTGGGACTGTTATAAATGTGGAGTCCTTGAGTGTGATGCTACAAGATCAGCATGTAGTGAACGCTACTAAATGGGGTCATGGTTAGACGTCCAAATAGCGGATCATAGTTTGCACATCAGGTAGTTGTCCAGCATGTCTCTTGGACTGAAGGATGCAATAAAGACATGATCTGCACGTCCATCAAATGTCTCATATTTAGTGGGATAGTTTGGCATTGAGAAACCAAAATTAGTTGCAAATGGACGTTCTGCCAAACCATGATCTGGATGTCTATTTGACAGACAAAATGAGCTGATAAATGAAAAGGCTCATGGGATACTGTATGTATTTAAAACATGTACACAACCTTATACCTTATCTTTTTTTTTGTATTTTCTGTTTGTGTTTTTACTAAAAATGATATGTTATTTGATTATGTGCAGATTTTTCCAGACGTCGATTGGAGAAATTAATGGGAAACTTTCTAAAATTATTCTATCAACACGGACATGTACATTGATAGTCTAACGTTTTAATTAACTTGTCTCGGGTGTGCTGTGGTGTGAGAAAGACTGTTTTGGATGTTACCGTTGAAATGTGTTAGCTCAGAACCAGCTTTAGCAAAGGGGAACGCTGCAACTTAAGGAAGGGGTTAAACTGTCTCCACCAACCTATATCACCTCGGCAAAGTTGGAAATGAGGTCCTATGTCCAAAATTCCAAACTATTCCTTTAAGTTAGAAGCAACCAAACACCTCCACGTTAAAATACAGTTCAACAAGTAGTCACACGACCAAGTATGGTGAGACAAAATAAAACTGGGTGCTTTTCTAGGCAGGTAAGAGGGAGAACTATAATCTCCAATACACAAATGATAAATAATCCCTCACACACACACACACACACACACACACACACACACACACACATACTACTTGTATAGTACATACTATACATGTAAAGTCATGGTCTCCTCGCTATTTGTGTGTGGGTGAAATTATATCTTTCTGGAAGTTTCTGTTGTGTATAATAAATGAACAGTTGAAATGTTGTCTGCTTGTCTAGCCCCCCTGCACATACTTTAGGATATGTGATGTGTTTGATGTGAGCATTCACAGTGTTGCTCCTATGTGTTTTCATGGTGAGAATGACTATGGCAGCCTTCTGTCTTAGAGGAAGCAATGTTTCAGACCTGATACTGCAACAGGACATGAGAAGGAAGTAGAGAAAGTGGCATTAGTAACTCACATCAGGCACGCTCGTAGCAGTTTCATATTTAAATGTCATTACTGTGGTAGACTGTGCTATTATTAGCCTAGTAATTATGCTGTTATGGCAATGATTGTTTGACGGTGTAAAACACCTTCTTGAAACATTCTCACAGCTATCATGTCAGCTATCTAGCTCTGTCATGTTATGCGTTGGTAAGAACAAGTTCCAGGCTGAAAAAGGAACTATGCCACCACAGCCTAAGAACTATAGCACAATCCCACCCACAGGGTTAAAACAGATGGTATAAAGCCAAAATGAACAATGTTTCTCTTCCTCTCTCTTCTCACCATGCATGCGTGTGTGTGTGTGTGTGTGTGTGTGTGTGTGAGAGAGAGAGAGAAAGAGAGAGAGGGGGGGGGTGGAGAGAGAGAAAGAAATTCACACTTTTTTCAGCAGCTATTCAGTAGAAGTCAAAAACAATCTATGACACGCCATTTGATTACTACCATTCAGTACCCTTTAGATAGTGTCAAGACAACTAATCTTTTGCGACATGGAGGTCCTATGGAAAGGATCGTATCTATATCACGTTGACACTGATATGGGAGAGGCCCTCTATCTCTTTTCCATCCCCCCACTGAGGTGTGATCAAAGAGTTTACCCTGAGCATCCTCTCTCTCTCTTTCCCTCTCATTTCACACACACACACACACACACACACACTTCTCTCTCTTTCTTATTTGTCTCACACTCAGTATCACACATTTGTGCATGCAAAGAAAACAACATTTGCCAAGCTTGCCATAATGCCATAAATGCCATACATGTAAATGTAAAAGAAAAGAAAGAAAGAAAGAAACACACACACACACACACACACACACACACACACACACACACACACACACACACACCGATTACTGTACATACATATTACATGTAAATCTATTGGGATTGCTAAACACTACTACTACAGTACTACTACTACTACTATAGTACAAGTAGAAATAGTCTAGTAGTGGGTTAGTAGTAGTTGATGATGACGTTTGCGATAGTTGTTAACAGTAGAGTGTAAACAGATCTCCACTGTTTCACTGAATGCACAAAGTGTTTCCTCTCTGAGTTTGAGGCTTGAGCTACAGTAGAGCAGGGGGCCTGCTGGTGGGTTGGCTCTGCTCTTGTGGTTCAGTGACTCAGATGCAAAGCTGATTTTCACAAGAAGAGATAATAAGCCCACATGCCCTATTAAGACCGTGGGTTATGGCAGAGTAAATTGGCTTTTTGCTGTAATCCCTATCAAAGGTCTAGATATTTTTGCGTTAATCCATGTGAATTGTTAGGGGACAATCACTCACCCATCACTCCTACTTACAATTTGCTTGATACATGCTGATACGCAATCGCAATAGCAGAGCAAAGATGTCCAAACCATGTCTCAGGCTGATGTGGTATAAAAGTAGGTCTGTCTGTGAGGTTTATGTTATGAAGTACTAACCACTCTCTCACTTTCAGGCTTCATCTCAAGATCCAGTCTGCATGATGGGTTATCAACTCACATTAGTATCTTTAGGCTACCAGTAGTCAGAGGTCACATTGACTTATTGAGTCCTTTGGAGTTAAGCTTTGACGTAGGTAACAGACAGCTGAATCTTTGAGAAACAAGTTATTACAAGAGAACAAGTATTACTCTGCTACTCCAGCCACCCTACTGTACATACAGTACAGTAAATATGTAGACTCTCCGATGAGAGAATAGACAGTATACGTGATGCAAACAGAGCAACACAAATCAGAAACTTGACCACTTGTGAAAGCCCCACATTGGTCTCTTCGAACATCCTCAAAGGAAGCGAGAGTTTAGGGTAAAAAAAAGAGTGAAGCTGTCTCAACTATCTTTATCTTGTAGACTATACTAGTACTCAAACATGCAGAGCCCGCAGCAGCAAATGCTAACTGCTGCTATAGAGTACAAAATGATTGATATTACAAACAATAGATTACCCCCGTGTTTCACACTGTGAGAACAGGACATGCATGTATTCATTATGAAAGATGTTTACAACTTCAGAGGAAGAGATAACGGTGTTGTGAGGTGGAACTGTCCCTGACAAGGCCACTGCAGTTTCCACAGGATGCATCGGAGTCACAGAAGTACTTAAAAATATTTCAGGTCACCTGACCCAAAGATGAAATGTGTGTGTGTGTGTGTGTGTGTGTGTGTGAGAGAGAGAAAGACGCAGAGCCATAGAGAAAAAGATACCGGAAGTCCACTGAATGACTAATTAAAATGGATGACTAATAAAATCAATATAGTCACATGTGTAAAAGCCTGCTGAATCCCCAGGAACCTTAAGAGGTATATTATTTAAAAAGGGAATTGGCCTGCCACTCTCTCTCTGTCTCTCTCTCTCTCTCTCTCTCTCTCTCTCTCTCTCTCTCTCTGTAGCGTATAATGCAGGGGTTTAACTCTCTCTCTCTCTGTCTCTCGCCTACCTCTCTTCCCCTCACCCCTTGCTGCACAGCTTATCCTGCATGCCCCTCACACAGAGGCCTGAGGTGGAAGACCATGACGCCTGTAGACGGTATGACCACGTACAGTACGTGACTATATGGGGGTGTTATGCTTTCCTCTAAAGGTCAGACACGAGTGGAGCACTGAGTTCTATAACTTGCTGAACTTGCTGCATAAAGCTGATTTTGGTCAAGAACTCTGCATACATGCAAATGATCACCTTATTCTGCCAATAGCTATGCACAGTCAAACAAGGCATACCAAATTGTAACTGAAGCCTATTCTTACAAGGTGTCTGTAATCAATGTACTCTACAGTGTACATTAGGTATTCATTTTATTTTTTTTATCTATTTAAATAGATTCACTAAGCACATTATATCCATCCAAATACACCAGTAATGAAATGATAAAACACTGCTACAAAAATAGAAATGTACTAGCAGTCTAGCACAAAACAAAAATGTTCTTTTACCTTGACCAGGCAAGCTTACTGTCTGCAAAACACTGCTACAATTGCATGTACCCTCAAACGCCTTGTTAGAAAAAGGGGTCAGTCCTGTTGCATGCTCACTGCTGAGCAATGGAACTGCGATCTTACGATCAGTGGCAAGTTGCATCTACCAGGTTTTGTACAGTGAGCTACAATGTATCTGTCTGCAAATCCCATCTACAGCCTTAAGCAAAAACAAAAGAAGAAAAATGTCAATGTCTCAGTCAACCGCTTTTTTTCCCTCATTGATGAACCAGAACACTTCTAGCAGTAGAATAACTGTAGAGTTCCATTTAATGATCTAAAAATCATACCGCATGGTTTTGTAGGGTTTGGCCATGCATTTTACAAATCACCTTTGTTGGCTTGCGTTGTCAAGTGCTTGTATTTAGTCTCCTGATTTTGACACACAGAAAAATTCAGAACCACTGTTACCAGAAAACCACACATAGGATTTTGTGCAGAACAAGTGTAATGCACATGTTGCGTTGCGTGATGAAGTTGTCATAAGCTGTGATTATTCAGTGTTTGCTGTCCTTTGAAGGGACATCTTAAACAATCTGCCGAGTCAATACAAAATAATGATGCTATGTGCCCATGTGTTTTTTTTTTTTAGCCTTCACTGCTTCCTCGAAACTAAACCAAATAAGCATTATGGGACACACATTTCTAGATAAACAGTATTTAACGTGTTACATTATCTTATCAAAACATTCGTGAAATTAACACCTAAGTGCACCTGACTGACTTTTTAGTGGTCAGCAGTGCAATGGCAAGATTAAAGCACTTCCTGTGTCTGCTTTGAAACCTCGGTGTGACGACCATGGGGGAAGTTGCAGGTGCTCTTGCTGTACTCGTGTAGATGGGTTCACGGTGTTTATTTGTACTTTCAGCTCATGAAGGACATAAATATAACCGTGTGAACAGTGCATCTATTCTTGTTTCCACCCAGTTCAATTTGTTTCTACTGCATGTGCCAATGGAAACTAGAGAAAAGATGCTTGTATGTCAAACCATATTGCAGAAGTAGTCACTGTTATCATTTCCTTTTAAAATCATATGATTTGCCACCTGATGTACAGTATCATGGCGCCAGATGCAACACAACTCTCTTTGCTAGTTTACACAGGCGCAATCATCGCTATTGAATTGGATTTTGTGTTGTTTTTGTGTTGTTTTCTTGTTCTGGAGGATAATTGCGGATGTCACTCATTATTTAATAGGTAGTAGGTCCAAAACACACCCATAATTAATTAAGAAATATAAGAACAATCCTTTTAGAACCATGTGCATGGTGTCTGATGACTTATCCTGCCGTCAAACTACCAAAAAAGGACTGGACCATGCTTAAACCATATGCTTCAGACCATGCATTTTAGATCGTCAAAATATACCTCCCCTATGTCTCTTTGTAGAGTTTCTCACAGTAGGTGTCTTACGGGTGGATTTTATGCTTTTCTCTAAAGGCCAAGCATGATTTGAGCAGTGAGGTCAATGACCTGATAAACCTGCTGGGTGAAGGCTACTGAAGGTGATGCTGCATACCAGCAAATCATCTGCAACCTCTTCTGATGATACAAAACCAACAGGGAATGTTGAACTGTAAGGTTCATTATGCATACTGCAAGATGTATTTTGCATAATGTGAATCTTACATAGTAAGTGAAGCCTATTACGCTTAGATTTTCCTTTATTCAATTAGCAGATGTTTTTACCCACAGTATACTGTACACATTTTCTCTTTTTAATATACAAACTAAACACATTATACGCACCCACTTTATCTTGCATTCTAAATAGTAAGTGGGATCAACACTCACTAATACAAACACTCAAAGAAAAGTCAGTCTTGCCTCCTCACTGCAGTTACAGAACAATTAAATGACAATCTTACTATGATTCGTTATACACAAAAATTATACATTGAGCTAAAGCACCTTTTGCTCTCACAACCAGATCAACATAATCTAAAACTTGAACTATATAAAAGGTTGTAACTCCCAGACTACATATTGCATAGGGCTTGATTATGTTTGACTAATCCTCTTTGGTATAATGTTTCCAGTGCTTGTATTGTCTTTGACACAGAAATATTCGGATGGAACCACTGTAACCAGCATACCACGTGTGAACAAGGAGTTTCCCCTGAGCAACGAGCAATCTTTCTCTCCTTCTCTGTCTGTCACTCAGACACACACACATGCATGCATACACACACGCATGCATGTATACATGCACACACAAACACACACAGACACACAGTCACACAGACACACACACACACACACACACACACACACACACACACGCATGCATGTATACATGCACACACAAACACACACAGACACACAGTCACACAGACACGCACACACACACACACACACACACACACACACACACACACACACACACACGCACACATACAAAATATGACACAACAAGCTAGGCAAGTGACAGTAAACAAGAGCAGGCCATCTGTAATATCATGAGTGGTGGGTGACATGAGAACCTCCGAATTGACAAATGTGTGTGTACAGTACTGTGCTGTATTTTTGGACTGAAAAGCTACAGCGTGTGAGAACCATACAGAGCTGACAGTGTGTAGTGTCTCCTACAGTACTGTACATGCTCTAGTCTATGGATTAGAACAGGGGCAGGCAACCTGCAGCCAAAGGCCCGAATGCGGCCCTTTAGCTCCTCTCTAGTGACTCTTTGGCTTTCTCTAAACATGGAAGTTATAATCTATTTCATACAGCCGTTAAGCTACAAGCTGTCCCAACACATTAACAGTTGGTGGAAATATTATACTGTACTGTACAGCATGCAGAGTATGTTGAGTATGCCATATGCCTGAGGCTAATAAAGATGGAGATGTTTCAACTGATATCTTTTTAATGGTTCCGATATCTTTGCGCCCCTGGCGAAAAAAAATGGCCGTTTTAAGAAAAAAGGTTGCCGACCCCAACCATGCCATTCAATCTGTCAAAAATGTAATTTGGATTTTCTTCAATGTGCTGTTGTGGTGTATTCTGGTACATGTAAAAGTATAAAAATAATCAATTACTATGCTCAGTTTCAAAAGCTGGGTTTCACAATAAGATAACATGACACAGATACTGTTTTGTTACTAGCCCTAAAAACACAAATCTCAAAAATGTAAATGACACACATTTGTCAAAAAATACTTTTTGATTTTAATTTTATTGTAGCATACTGTATGGTAAGCTTACTTAATAGCATAAATGTGCAATATACAAGAATGTTCATTTAGATCACTAAAAATAAATTAAAATATAATTGCATTAAGAGGAACAGTTTTGGTGTAATGTCAATAAATATGCTAGCATGCTAACATCAACTGTAATAACATCACAATTATATAATAATACTATAATAATATTGTGCCTGAAGAGTTTCTTTTCCCATTATTTATTAATTTGGCTAACACTTTCAACCAAAGTAACTTACAAACAGCAATTATTACAGGGCCAGTCTCCCCAGAGCAATGCAAGGGCAGCAGTGACAGCACAGAATTTATATCACAACTACTAGCCTTAGCATTTTTATACCCTATCACAGGCCTGAATAGGTGGTAGTCAAACTTGGCAGTCTGATTGAATGATAGCATGCTTGCCGCCTTTAGCCTCAGTCACTTTGGCATACAACTTTGTGGCTCTGTGAAGAGGTGGATCAACATAGTGCTACGCTGTCGTCATTCTACAGCATGGAGTATTCAAATTTGAATAGAAGTCATGTTGCTCATTAGATGACATCACTACAGCTTATTCAAATTTGTCTAAAACAGATATTCTGATTTGAACAATGCAAGTCCATTGAGCTAACTTATTGTGAAGTTTGTCTTCAATTATCTGTCTTTGGTGATGCAGCACTGTAGGTGTAGGTACTTCAACACCACTTTTCAGTTCTCTGCTCAATTCCACAAACTTGTGTGTGGCTAAAGTCTTCTGTTTCGATTAATTTCTATATAGTGAGAGAAAACATCTAGCTTCATGACCATGTTTGTCCGTCACACTCACAGTGTATAGTGTCTAAGGAGCTGGGCTTGTGTGCAGTAGCCTTAAAGTTGTGGGGTCAATTCCCGGCTTCCATTGTGCCCTTGAAAAAACACACTCAACCCCAAGTTCTTCAACGGACAATGTAATCCCTTGTAATACAATTGACATATGAAAGTCACTTTGGACTACAGTGTCAGCTAAATGTGATATAATACTGTATATATATACATATACATATATTTTTTAAAAAGACATACTTCAGAACTGTCAATTGTGATGGTCTGTTGGGCCTTTTGCTCGTTTGTGCTCTCTATTTGATTGCATGTGTGCTCACAACCTAACGAGCTGATGGGCTGCACCTGAGGTGTGCAGATAAGAAGTCTGCTTCGTCTCCCCTTGGGAGGGCCATTTTGACATTGGGTTTTGGACATGCAACACAGCACTCAGACACATTGCAAACACACAACATCTATACATTACTGACAACTGACTTGGACCCATCTCACACTCTTTGTTGTTTGTTTGCTATTCGTTTATTTGATTTGGTTAATAAATCCATATTTTAGTTAAAATCCAACCTCTCAACTCTTTTGTTGTGGCCTTACCCCTAGGTCATAATACCATATACAGAGTTGTATCTCTCAAAATACTGGCTGCTCTGTCTGCTTATCCTGTGGCCTTGCCTTTGTTGTGATATGTCAATATCCTGCCCCTGTGAAGGAAACAATAGAAGACTATGTATAACGCATATTTCAGGTAAATAACTATAAATCCAGCATTCTGTATTAGTTCTGTCAGGCCATGTAGTCAAGCCCACTGTAAGCTGTCAGCTCTTTATTGGTTATGCCAAGCCCATTCAACATCAGCTGTTCCACTCAGCTGATCTGCTCCCTTTGCTGGTACCGTAAGTTTCCACTCTTATCAGGGCACCTTATTTAAGCTGATTCAGTCTGTTTACACTCACTGCTTTCTCTCCTCACTGCTTTGCAACCAACCTCCTCTCCAGCTCCACCTCAAAGTGTCGAGTTGTACAAGTCAGATGTAGGGAATAAAATAGTGCACTCACTTCTCTTGATCCGTTTGGTCTTGATTCCTGCCCCCCAGAACTGTTTTTCCTTTTCCTTATCCTGTAAAAATATATTTCAAACATTATTCCACAATATATAAGGGATAATGGATGACATCCATTCGGGTATTCGGGTAAATAATGCATGTTCAAGGTGGTAATGCTACAACTATGTGAAGTAAAGTGGCCAAGGGTGCATTATTTTTCTCATACCCGAATGCCGTGGAGTCCATTATCTCGCTTATACCATTTCTGCCACACTTCGTGTTAATTTGCTGCTATAATTTCCGTCTTATGATTGCTAAAACTGTCTTGTTTGAAGAATTACTTCTTACTGCCACATATCAAGTCATTTCTGAACTCACAGGACAAACTAGTCCATAAATCTCTCATTGTTAAGTGGGCATGTCCCAGGAGTTTTAACTCTGTGAAATCATTAATTGTTTTTACTTACCTACTGCAGTGCAACTGAGCCTAATGTACCTTCAGTCATATGTTACAGTTTTGTTATGCTCTGAACATTTGTCAGATCACGTATTTATAGCTCGGATGCAACGTGACATTCATCTAAACTTCAAATTAATACAGAAGTGTATTGTGGTCTAAAATGGAGCTACAGTGCTGTGCAGCTTTGTAATTTTGCAAATATCTGAAAAATAAGTTTCAAATAGTGATCGTATTTGGGAAAATGTTAGTTAGTAATAGCAGCTCTGTCTATGTCAGACTACAGTCCTTTGTTTTAAGGGAATTCAACATTTTTTTTTTTTTTTGTACGGTGGGTAAGATATTCCATGCAAAACCTTCATAAGCATTATCAAAACGTAGTATTGAAGGTTTATGATGATGTGATAACACCTGGGTGACACCTGGTAAACTCTACACCCTATGTACAGCACAATAAGCTGCTGTGTCCAATGTATTTTTAGTTAAAACATGTTACCAGACATAGCCTTGCAAACTACGTGCATTAAACCTATAGTGTTGGTACTGTAATATATGTGTAAATATAGCATAAGTGTGTCGTTTCATAATGATAATCATTGTGCTAAATCAATGAGGCTATGCTAAATAGCGTACATGTAAATGACACCACTACATGCCACTGAATATAAGGATACTGATCTAAGTGCACCTACCTGTAAATACATAATATGCTACAGATGATGATAATGATGGTCCCTGATATGGCAGCAGTACTGATGTAGATCATGGGATGATGTAGTTGGGATGGACCTGGTGAGACTATGAGTTAATAAGGCATGGATCATTAATGACATCACATACATGTGCTGAATGTACTGGAATGCATTATGGAATAACTACAAGCAGTTACCTGGAGTTGGTTGAAGTTGAAGAATGGTTATGTTCCATGTTCTTGTCCTCATGGGTCCTGAATTGCTTGATACCTCACACATGTATATTCCCTCATCAGATACTTGCACATCAGATATATGCAGCATCATAGTAGTAGGATCAACACTTATCCTTTTTGAAGTGAAGCTTGTTATGGTTCTGTTCACTACTGAGCTATATGTAAACCTCTCGTTTCCATCCTTTAGCCATCTGATTCTTGTTACCATCCTGCCAGATGTGTTACAGTGCAGCGTAACATTCTCCTTCAGATGCTTACTGATGGAAATCACTTCATCTGTAAAGACCAAGACAACAGCATTCATAATACCATGTAACAGTGATACTATATTCCATAGAGGAAATCAATCAATGTTTTGAAAATGTTGACAATGACAGTGTTACTGACCAAACATGGAGAAAGCAGTGCAAAATTACAAGACTAATAATGATTTTACCTCCACGTGTAAGATAGAGCAGAATTCCACACAAACTCAGATACTGTAGTGGAAGCCTATTCGCCATAGAAGATAGTCCTGCACCGGTTCAGGCAATGATGATAATCGTCAGCTTTTGAACAACTGCAGTCAAATAGAAAACACAGAGGAGGAAGTGGTGAGCAGCTCAGGGGGATGGCGCTCAAAGAGCTCTAAATGTGCGCATCGGTCACTTTGGCAGGAGATTCCTTCTTGAGAGGACATGATAACTAAACACAAAAATACATTTTTTTCTGGAGAAGACATTTTAACCTGCATGCAAATGATTATTTTTGTATGTTTAGGGGGGAAATGTGTGGCGCATAGCCTACTATAATTTTCATTCACTGTTGACATGGAGGCTCCGGGACCTGATGAACATGCCGCTAAAAAGCACAAGTTGCAGCCGTGAGGACAGGGAGCAGCCACGAAAAGTGATTGGTCGTATAAAATGAAAGTTGCTGATGTCTGGGTTACACAAACAACAACAAATTTGTTTTTGTCTTCGGTAACACTTTACGATAAGGCTACATGAATTCTCATGAATTCATGCATGAATTATGCATTACTTCATCCCTGAATATATCATGAATCATTATGACTTAACGTGAATTCACTGATTGTCATTAATGAATTCATGCATAAACAACTCATCATCTTAAGCATCAAGTACGGTTGGCACATCATCATGAATCATGATTAATTAAGCATGGTCATGATGACATTTTGTCGGACAAAATCGTGGACATCACTGTCATGGAGAAAAAAGAAAAGAAATTACACATGAATTCATGTTAACTAAATGTTATGAGTTATCATGAGTTAATTCATTAACTCATGCATTAATTATACATGAAAATCTCATTAATTCACATGAATCAATTGTCTGTCATTAATGACATCAGGTATGGACAACAAATCATCTTGAGCATTAGGTACAGTGGATAAATCATTAAGAATAATGATCAATTACACATGATCATGTTGATTTCTTGGTTTTTGAAAAATGTGTTCCAAAGATAATTTTCAGAGAATATTGAAAAATCCACATTGTTTAAATATAGGCATGTCCTCATTAGCTAAGCATTATATTTTCATTAGTTAATCATGTCTGTGGGCCCTCAGGTAAAGTGATGATCAGGTTGTGCTTTAAAATGTGTGAATGAAGTTTATAGTCATGCATAAATAGTCAATGTACATTAATTAACGGTGAATTGCTCATGAGTTCATTATGTTTGTGTCCCCTCAACTAAAGTGGTGAATAATGACATGGATTTGGAGAACTTTTACAAGTTGTATGTATGTTCCATCAGTCACCACAGGGTATTAATAGGTGTACATACTTTAATAACAACCTGTTCATCAGTTTACCTGAGGGGCCACAGACATGATTAACTAATGAAAATATAATGCTTAGCTAATGAGGACAAGACTATATTTAAACAATGTGGATTCTTCTATATTCTCTGAAAATTATCTTAATTAGTCCATGATGACTTAATGTATAGTTTACTTACCACTTGTAACACATTTCAAAAACCAAGAAATCAACATGATCATGTGTAATTGATCATTATTCTTAATGATTTATCCACTGTACCTAATGCTCAAGATGATTTGTTGTCCATACCTGATGTCATTAATGACAGACAACTAATTAATGTGAATTAATGAGATTTTCATGTATAATTAATGCATGAGTTAATGAATTAACTCATGATAACTCATAACATTTAGTTAACATGAATTCATATGTAATTACTTTTCTTTTTTCTCCATGACCATGACGTCCACGATTTTGTCAGACAAAAAGTCATCACGATCATGCTTAATTAATCATGATTCATGATGATGTGCCAACCGTACTTAATGCTTAAGATGATGAGTTGTTTATGCATGAGTGACAATCAGTGAATTCATGTTAAGTCATAATGATTCATGATATATTCAGGGATTAATTAATGCATTATTCATGCATGAATTCATGTATCCTTATCGTAAAGTGTTACCGTGTTTTCTTAATGACCTATAGGCCTGAAAGAAGAAAAATATTTTGGCATTATCTAGCCAAGGCTTAGGGTTACAACAAGTGTAGGAAAGATCTGACTACACACACTGTTAAAGCGCTATGAGTAGGCTAGGCTGGTGGGCCATACCAAAAAAGAATTCACCTGAGGAAGGTCTATGACCGAAACGTTGTGAATGTGAATAAATATTGCATGTGTTATGGACAGTGTGCGGGATTCTCTCTTTTAAGTATTACTGGGTAATCCCAATTGACTGGCAGTGTCATAACCAAGTAAACTGCCGTTATTGCCTTGAAGTACTGTTGCACTTGTGAATCGTGATTTGGATTCTACCAGTGAGGTGAATTTTCCCAGGGTAGGCAGCGGGGTGCTTGAACCATTTACTGAGTGAGGGCCTATGTTTCAGTCTCTGATAGGTTGCCTCATCAATGATGTTTACAGTTGCACTAGAATCAAGCATCACTTCTTCTTTTTCTGGCATCTTTTCTGCCCCTGCCCCTCTTCCCATGTCAACAGCCATGACGTCTTCCTGTGAACGTTCTGGTGCAACACCTTGTTGCGTTCGTTCCACTCCTGATGCTTGAATTTCGTCAAGTGCTATGGCTCTGCCAAGTGACAGGAGTTTGGTTAACGTCAACCCTGGTTTCTGTAGTGCTTGACTCCGCAACTTATTGCACATACATGTTTGAATGATCATGGTTTTTTGATCTCTCTCTCCACATCCGGAAAACCACAAGTATCTGCTAAGTGCAGTAGTCAGTGACAGATCAAAATGATCATCTTTGTGGGGCTACATGCCCACCAAGTTTCGTGCACCCCCGCCTTTCAGTGTTCCGGGACTCCTTGACAGAAAATTACTGAAGAAAAAACACAGAAGAAAAAAACATTCGCTGTGCGGTGGTCATACTAAATGGCGGCATGGCACTGCATTTGTTTGGATGTAAGCAAGCAGTGAAATGGTGCTATCTGGTGGCTATGCAGTGCAATAGCACCATTAAATATCTAATTCAACTGGAAAATAATAAACAAATGACTAATTGTCTTATCCATCTGATTGATTGTGTTTTTCTTTTTAAGTTGTGGTGTCTAAAGAATATTTTGCTGGATAGTGTGACAGCTGTGGGAAAGACAATTCAGTTTTACAGTGTTGTGGAAAAGTATTTGCCCCTTCCTGATTTCTTCTATTTTGCATATTTGCCACATTGAGATGTTTCAGATAATCAAGCTAATGTAAATATTAGACAAAGATAAACTGAGTAAACATGAAGTGCCGTTTTTAATGATAATCTAATATATTGAAGGATGAAAGCTATCGAACCCCACCTGGCCCTATGTGAACAAATCCTTGCCCCTCAGTTACTAAATTAAACAATTAACCAAATGTAATTGACAGTTGGGTTCAACATCACTAGACATACCCATATGATTACTACCAACATTGTTGAATTTAAACATCAATTAAATAAAACCAATCTGCCAATGTGAAGTTGCCTAAAAGGTCTTAAAAAGCAGCACATGATGCTGTGATCTAAATATTATAACTAGAAAAGCACAGACCTCCGCCTGTATTCTTCTTCCTAGGTTTTCATTTGAACCTAAACTATTCTGATCGCCACCATGTGGCCATACCATGCCATTACACCATTACGCAAAACACATAACACACAAAACTACCTACTGTACCTACTGTACCTGTCTGCCTGCCTCATCTGCCTGCCTGGTCTCTGTGGATCCTGCACGTCCTGTCCTTGAAGGAATACCGCTAACACCTGGCCTGGACTGACCAGCTAGGCCTACTCACTGCGAGTTGCGCTGCATTGGAGCTTGCGCGGTTTCGAAACTTTGGCTACACAGTGTCTCTCTCCCTCTCCATCCTGCCGGCGGATCGCTGAGATTGCCGTGTTAGTCGGTTGACTAGCTTGTCCTGGGAGATCGAGGCTTTGTGCTGTGTCTGCATGCGTTGTTGCGCGCCCATCTATAGCTCACATCAACAGCTCACATAGTCAGTGTAGACTACTGTACATGGGCTACCGCCGTTCATTCCGACATACCAGCACTCCGACATTGATGTCCAATTGTCGTAGTGGAGGCATGTCTCTTTATGGGAGAAAGTCCCACCACTCCGACATTTTTTTTTTTTCATGGTCGCAGTGGCGGTATTTAACTATTTTTTCAAACAACGTGCCATTCCGACATGAGGTCATTAATAGGCTATAATGTCATAACTATATCTAATTGTGTAAAATAATAAAGATTCACATTTAAAATGCCATTGTGAAGACTTCTTGATATGGTTATGTGTCTGTTGCGTGCACGACTCGGGGAAGTTCTGACATGGCAAGTTTTCTTCTCCGTCTCATTATTCGCGGACTAAGTGGAGCTAGATTATTAGAAGTTATTATTTTGCTGTCACTTCGTCTGTTTTATGGCCTAGAAGGTTGTATTTGGTATCTGTGGATAGCTCTAGCTCTCCTCTTTTATCTGACATGCAAGCTGTATCTTTTTAACCACGGTTTCACGAGTAAATCAAACGAAATAACGGTAGCCGAAGCTATATGAATCTTATTTGTTTGTCACTTCGTCTGTTTCTATAACACAAAAGGATCGATGTGTTTGGTATCAATGGAAAGCTCTGTTTCTCCTCCTTCATTTGATATGCGTGTTATGTCTGTGCGATGCCTGGTCCCGGCGTAATTCAAGCGAGAGCAGTGGCTGCGTGGGTGAACGCAGAGCAATATAGACTGTAAATATGATACTTTCATTTTATTTTTATTTGCATAGGCTACTTGATCGTACAGACACGTGTCTAGTCTCGTTGGAAAGCCCCGGTTCTGAGCTCTTTCATGCAATAGGTCTCATCTCTCTGTGACTAATAATCGCGGGGCAATGTAACAGAGAAGAATGGGTGTGTTTTTTGACGCACTTTGCGTCCGTCGGGCTCATAGGGTCCGTTAAATTGACGTGGAAAAAAATAGGATTTGTAAACTGTCGGAATGGGGATACTAAAAGTCGGATTGGCAGCATGTCGGAATAACACCATGTCTGAATAGCGGCATGTCGGACGAAAGGGATGTCGGACTGGCAGGATGTCGGACTGCCGACATGTAACCCTGTACATGGGTGGATTTCTTTACACCGCGGAGGAACTTCGACAGCACGCCTTCTCCATTGCCACCTCTATTGCCACCTCTTCCATCGATGCAGATGTGCTCCACCTTTGCAAGACTTCAGGGATCCTTCGGAGGAAGCGCTACACGCACAGAGGGTCACGCCGCTCCTTTACCATCCATCGAGCGACGGAGGATGCCATCCCGACTCTGCAGTCTCGATGCGGCTCTCCTGGGCGACTCAATCCAGTTGGCAACTCTGCACTCCGAAAGAAAGTCCTCCACGAACATCTCATCACCATACGGACTGTGCCTGCTGCTGCCTCTGCTGTTGCCACTGCTGTACCCGACGCTGCTACCACTGACTCCGGTGAGGAGGTCTCGCACAGCCGGGTAAACCTTCCTAGCTGTGGCTCATTGCAAGACCGTCATGAGCAGGACTCTTCTCTGGTTAGATTTGCTGTTTTAAATGCTCGCTCTATTTCAAACAAAGCATTTATTCTTAATGACCGTTTTACCTCCCACCATCTAGACTTTTTATTTATCACTGAGTCTTGGCTCTCTGGTGATGACATCATTGCACTTGGTGACCTTTGCCCTCCTCAGTGCAGCTTCTTAAACTCGCCTAGGCTCTGTGGTCGTGGTGGTGGGCTAATTACAGTGTTTAGGAACAGTTTCAAATGTAGATTTGTACCTACTGATGTGTTTTCTACTTTTGAACTACAGCTGTTTAAGATTAACGCATCTGTACTTTGTGCCTTAGTTTACCGTCCACCAAAAATTAATTGTAAATTCATTCAAGAATTTGCTAATCTTCTGTCTTATATGGCCTCTCATGCTGATAAGTTATTAATCTTGGGTGACTTTAACATCCACATATGCTGCCCATCTAAACCTTTGGTCAATGAGTTTTTAGGCCTTGTTGACTCTTTTAACCTTATGCAGTCAGTTATGGCCCCTACACATCAGAAGGGTCACATACTAGACCTAGTATTGTCCTCTGGTTTCTCAGTTTCCAATGTTAATATCATTGATACTGGTGTGTCTGATCATTTTATGATTTTATTTGAATCTGCTCTGTTTTGTCCCACCCCTCCCTCCCCTTCATCCTACTCCCTTGTCAGAGCTATTAATTCCACCACAGCTTCACATTTCTCTAATAGTTTCATGCTCTCTCTTTCACCTGCTGTCTTAGATTCGCTTTCCTCCTGCACAGACACTGAGGATCTACTTACTCTTTTTAATACTTTCTGTCTTGCCACTCTTGATTCTGTAGCTCCTTTAAAACAAAAGCGGTGTAAACCCAATAGGTCAACTACTCCTTGGCTTAATTCCACTACCCGTTCGCTCAGAAAGGCTTGCAGGAAAGCAGAGCGGAAATGGAAAAAAGATAAACTACAGGTTTCCTACAATATATTTAGAGATTCTCTTAAGGCTTATCAAAACACAGTCAAAGCAGCGAAGGCAGATTTCTATGCTAAGCTTATTAACAAAAATGCCCACAGACCTAAAGTGTTGTTTAACACAATTAATTCTATCATTAATCCTCCTTCCACCATATCCTCTCTGCCTGCTACAACAGAAACCTGTGAGATGTTTCTCAATTTCTTTATTGACAAAATTGACATCATAAAATCTCACATCTCACCCTCAACTTCTGATCCTGCTCTGTGCCAGTCTGTTATTAACCGCCTCCAACAGTTCCAACCAGTCTCCTCCTCACAGCTGTCTGATGTGGTCTCTCATATGAAGCCCTCTTCTTGCCACTCTGATATTCTTCCATCTCACCTTTTCAAGGAAGTTTTTGCAGCCATTTGCCCTTTTGTTTTGAGTACCATTAACAGCTCTCTGGCTAATGGAGTGGTACCCTCTGGCTTTAAACATGCTATTGTACAACCTCTCCTGAAAAAACCTTGCCTTGATCCTATTGATTTGAAAAATTATAGGCCCATATCTAAATTGCCCTTTCTATCAAAGATCTTAGAAAAAGTTGTTCTGTCTCAGGTCTCTTCCTATTTAAACACTTCAAATATCCTCGACAAGTATCAATCTGGTTTTAGACCACTTCATAGTACAGAGTCTGCATTACTTAAGGTCCATAATGATTTAATGCTCTCTGTTGACTCTGGTTCCTGTGCCCTTCTGGTCCTATTAGATCTTAGTGCTGCTTTTGACACTATTGACCACAATATCCTTTTAAAACGCCTGGATGTTGAAGTCGGTCTGCAAGGCACTGTATTAACTTGGTTCAGATCCTATCTAACTGATAGATCTTTTTCAGTGCATTTAGGTAATGCTTTGTCCTCATCTGCTCCCATTAAGTGTGGTGTCCCCCAGGGTTCTATTTTAGGGCCTCTGTTATTTTCTTTATATATGCTTCCCCTGGGGTCCATTTTTAACCGTCACAATATTCGTTACCACTGCTATGCGGATGATACCCAATTTTATATACCAGTGGCACCTGAAAATTCCTGTTCATTGAGCAACCTTTTTCTTTGTCTCAGTGACATTAAAGGAATACGCCACCCAAAAATGAAATTAAGCTAGTCTCGGTCACCCCCAGAGTTAGAACAGTGAAAAAAACCCGGTTAAAATCCGTCCGGGCATTCTCCTGCTTTGGGAGCAGCGATGTTAGCTTTAGCTTAGAACAGTTGCTGTAGATGAAGGGTGTCAGTGAGCACGTCCTCCAAAAAGTGACCGAGACGTCTACATTTTTTTCTAAATATATCTTGGGAGCCGTGTGTTCAAAACGAGTACAAATCATAATGCAAAATCGAACGAGACTATTACCTGGGCAGATCTTTACTTGGAACTATTTTCAGCCTCATCGCCGACGAAGCACCGCTAGCTATAGGCGCAAAGTTCTCACGTAGCAGTCTTGTAAACTCCCAACTAGATTCGACTGGAACTTCACAAGTGGTGCTACGTGAGAACTTTGCGCCTAGCTAGCGGTGCTTCGTCGGCGATGAGGCTGAAAATAGTTCCAAGTAAAGATCTGCCCAGCCAGCCCAGGTAATAGTCTCGTTCGATTTTGCATTATGATTTGTACTCGTTTTGAACACACGGCTCCCAAGATATATTTAGAAAAAAATGTAGACGTCTCGGTCACTTTTTGGAGGACGTGCTCACTGACACCCTTCATCTACAGCAACTGTTCTAAGCTAAAGCTAACATCGCTGCTCCCAAAGCAGGAGAATGCCCGGACGGATTTTAACCGGGTTTTTTTCACTGTTCTAACTCTGGGGGTGACCGAGACTAGCTTAATTTCATTTTTGGGTGGCGTATTCCTTTAAGAATTGGATGGCTAATAATTTTTTACAGCTTAATGAAAATAAAACAGAAGTGATCATTTTTGGACCATCAAACTCTGTCAACACTCTTAGCAAGGCTCTTGGCCCTCTGTCTGTTAACCATCACAGTGTTGTTAAAAACCTAGGTGTTTTCCTAGACTCTGCTTTGACTTTTAACAAGCAAGTCAACAGTGTGGTCAAAGGGAGTTTTTTCCAGCTTCGATTAATAGCCAAACTTAAGTCCTGTCTTTCCTACAGTGATTTAGAAGTCCTTATACATGCCTTCATATCATCTAGACTTGATTACTGCAACTCACTGTATGTAGGTTTAACTAAGTCAACCCTGCACAGACTCCAGATTGTCCAAAATGCTGCAGCAAGATTGCTAACTGGATCTAAGAAACATGACCACATTACACCTGTGTTGGCTAAACTTCACTGGCTCCCTGTTGAACAAAGAATTAATTTTAAAATTCTGCTCTTTGTTTATAAAGCCTTACATGACTTAGCACCTCAATACATCTGTGATCTCTTAATTCCTTACTGTCCTCCTAGACCTCTTCGTTCTTCCTCACAATGTCTTCTTTCTATTCCCTCTGCTTCACTTAAATCCAAAGGTGACAGAGCTTTTTCTGTCTATGCCCCCCAACTCTGGAATAGCCTTCCTGATACTGTCAAATCTTGCCCCACTATTACTAGCTTTAAATCCAACTTAAAGACTTACCTCTTCTCCCTAGCTTTTAACACTCCCTGACCTCTCCACCTCTCCCTCAAATGTTTCCTTTTTATCTCCACTGTTGTGTTAACTTCTTAACTTTTCTTTAATTTCTTATTTGTTTTTATTTTTAGTTTCTATGTTTCATTAATATTATCACAATGCCCATCCTTTTGCCTACTAATATTGTATTATTATTATTATTATTGTTATTATTATTGATTATTATTATTATTGTTATTTATTTGTTCTATGTAAAGCACTTTGGTGCAATGCTGTTGCTTTTAAATGTGCTATATAAATAAAATTTGACTTGACTTGACTTGACATAAACAGCTCCGGAATCCCGATGGTGTTACGGATAAATCCCAAATGTAATCGTTTCTTCCTTGGGTCATGTCTGACCTTCCCTGAAAATGTCATCGAAATCCATCCATTACTTTTTGAGTTATCAGACAGACAGACAGACAGACAGACAGACATACAGACATACATACATACATACGTTGGTCCCCAATGAAAACATAACCTCCTTGGCAGAGGTAATAAAAGTCATTGATATCTGTCAGTCTGGAAAGAGTGGAATTTCTAAGGCTCTGGAACTCCAATGAACTGAGAGACATTATCTACAAATGGGGAAAAAAAACTTGAAACAGTGAACCCTCCCACGAGTGGCTGGCCTACCACAATTCCTCCAAGAGCGCATCAAAGGAGGGGAAAAAAAACTACTAACATCTGAAGAACCGGAGGCTTTGCTTGCCTTATAAGGTGGGTGTTCATGATTCCACAATAAGAGCATCATATCAACAGTCAAACGTGGTGGTGGTAGTGTGATGATCTGGGGCTGCTTTTCTGCTATAGGGCAACCAATTTAAGGTTTTATATACTTTAAATGCATAGCAACATTTTTTGACAGATGGAAGCATTCACAGTCCTTTAGCTTGCAATGAACACTCCGTGGGCAGATAGTTATAAGCATTTAAAGTTGCAATTTTAAACCACTTAAAGGAGAATTCCGGTGTGATATTGACTTACTGTAAAGTGTGTTGAAACATGATACCGAGTGTGAGTGTTTGTCTCAGAGCTGATCTCGACCTGCCCCCTGCACTCAGATATCTCCCAGTTAGCACGCACACGTTGAATCAATGTTGAATCAACGTTATAGCTGCCGTTGATGCAACGTTGTTTACTGACGTTGATTCAACAACATTTTGGCTGGTGAAACCACGTTGTTTTGACGTTGACATTTTCCTGTTCATTTCTAATAAAAGCGAGTATCACACACACAAAAAGAAAAACAAATGACACTGTATTAGCCCACATTACATCTAGCTTGCATATTCGTTCCTACGCGCCTGAGCAAGAGGATTTTTATTTTTAAAGGCCAGCTATTTCATGGATCCAGGATATGCATCCTGATAAAGTTCCCTTGGCCTTTGGAATTAAAATAGCCCCACATCATCACATACCCTTCACCACAGCTAGAGATTGACATGGTGCTTTTTCCAGTAGGCCTATTAGCCTGTTTGATTTGCATTGAGCTCAATGAGCATCAAACAGGCTAATGATTGATTTTTACTCATTTTTTTAATTAAGGCATTAAGATCAATTGTCAAATGATCAATTTTATATTCCTCTTTTTAGGCAACTTTAGCATGGTATCAAATACATGTTCTCCCCACTGTGTGTGTGTGTGTGTGTGTGTGTGTGTGTGTGTGTGTGTGTGTATATATATATATATATATATATATATATATATATATACACATATAATAATAATAATAATAATTATTATTATTGCTTATTATTATTATTTGTATTATTTGTATTTATTTATTTTTTTGAGGGGGGGGGCTGGTCTTGGCTGTTGACAGTGCTCTATTGAAAAAAATGTATATGTTACTTAACTTTATTTGGAAGGATAGTATACACATATAAAAAAAGGACTGTAGTAACTAGAATGCATTTCCCGGTGGGAAGTGCGAAGTGTGCTTGCTCAGACGCGCCGCGACAGCGCCCGGCAGGAGACGCGACCGCTCGTCCTCAGGTCAAAGCGCCAAAGTTTGGCCAAGACACGAAGCTGCTTCGAGTTTGGCGGCGTTGCCCTCGATTGCCGAATTCTTACACTGACGTGAAGGGTTGCCTAGGTTCATCAGTGGTATGTCCCAGAGCACCTCCAATGTAAAAATGTGGATGTCATCCCAAAGACATAAAGAGATACCGTATGAGACAAAATGCATTTTTGCTAATTGCGACGCCCCCTAGTGGCCAAATTGCACCAAATTTACTGAGGTTACTTTGGATGGTGTCCAAAATCATCCCACCAAATATGGTCTTGACACCTCAAAGCGTTTCCGAGATTTGACCTCACTTCCTGTTTGGAGGCTTCGCCATCGAATTTCATTGGCTGCCATGGGTGAACGCTTTGATGTATGGAAATGAAATGTACACCTCTAAGGTCTGTAGACCTTGTGTTGAATTATGTATGAGTTGTTCACGAGTAGCCAGCATGAAACACGTAACCACTGAAAGAAGGAAGGAGCCTAAGGAACTAGGCATGTTTCTGGAACAAATACGAGTAATGTTAGGAGTATTGCGGGAACATCTGCTGTTTACTCACTGTTGAGTAAGTTGCAATGTGTTATAGCCTCAAATTGATGGTAGAATAAACAGGACGAATCACCTGTTCAAATGGTGTAATAGGATGAAATTTGGTGTTGATATGTCAAAGCAACCAGGCTGTTACTGGTTAACGTTTCTGAATATGAAATCGATTTTGGATTGGTTGCATGTGATAAAAGCTATGCCATTTCCTGTCCAGACAGCATTCATATTCAGAAATACTGTACACCGGCAACAAGGCACACACACACAGACACACACACATACATACACCTCTTTCAAACAGAAGCATCAGTCCGTTACATCTGCCTCTTGTCCACAAACTGCATGTTGCTGAGTTGACCCACAACGGCAACAGCAACGAAGACTTTCACACAAACACACACACACAACACCCCCTCAAACCCAAATATCTGTGTGTTACGTCTGCCTCTTGTCTACAAACTGCATGTTGCAAAGTTCACCTACATCTACCCACAATTCTTTGATTTATAAATAATCCCTGCATTAAAAAACTGCAATGTGTCAAATCTTAATATATTTATATATATATATGTATGTATACTGTATGGGCAATTCCATGCAAAACTGTCAAGTTCATAACCCCACACAGCGTCAAACTATGATGTGGATGATGATTTCTTAAAAGTTTACCATTTCGCTCTTCTTGTTTGTACAACATATTCAATGATATTGTTAACTTAATCATTTGCATTATATAAATGTAACCTATTTTTCCACCCGTATGTCTCAACATATACTGGAGTCACATTCATAAACATAAACAGGATCCTAGGTTCTCAATTTGCTGGACTCGCAGTCTACCATAAAGTTAAAGAATAGTAATAACAGAAGAAAAGGTAAGAAGATGTTGATAGCGTGATTAACTGTGGTGCCTCCACTGAAGAATGTCTTTACCACTGCCCTGGTGGAAATATGTAAATCCTCAGAAATGTCAAGTGACTACAGTTACTTCTACCTGCTTTGATATAGCTTATCCTAAATGAAATACTATGCATAATGCAACAATCACAAAACATTTATTGTATCCTTTGTTTTTAACTCTTAGAATTCAGTTCAGTATGACATAATAAAATGAAAGTACAAAAATAGTTTTTAAACCCCTTTTTAAAAGTTCAACCTATCACTTTCAATGAAATCTCAATTAAGGATTACGTAGTTCTAAATAGTAACTGTGTGGTAATAATTCACCTATACCACCCATAGCCTAAATTAATTAAATGTTTACCATGAACAATAGTTAAATGAAACACACAGTAATACTTTCTATAACACTTTGTGTTGGATGTAATTAATTGGACCTAGAATTGTTAACTGCTATAAGTGGGCCAAACTTCCCAGTTTAAGTCTCCACACATAAGCTTGAGTCGAAAAACGTAGCTCCCACTTTCCTTAGCTGTAGTGGAATTCTGGGATTTCTCCCTAAAGCGGAAACTATTATTTTTACCTAATTATAATTACTATTATTATTGGGGAGGTTATAGGTTTGCACTGATTCGGGTAGGTAGTGGCAATATACTGGATGGTATATCGGTTAGAATATAGGACGGAGAAGAGATGGGGTTTAACTTTGTATTGTTCCAGCAGAGACATTCAGGATTTCCATACAGAGAAATATGGGTATGGCTATTTATATATATATATAGATAGTCTGAAATAAGAAAAAGACAAATACAATTTAGGTTCTAGTCTTACAAATAATATATCTGCAGCATACAGAAATGCATCAACACTAAGCTCATTAAACTGAATTGTAAGCCAGGACACACATACAGCAACGCTAACCCCTTCAAGATAGAAAGGGAACCTTTTTGTTCGTGACTACAGTTATTATGTGGTCAATTACGCCATCTAGCGGCGTAAAATGGTACGGTGTAATAGCGTTAAAAACTTCCATTTGAAAATGCAACATCCTTACAACAGTATAACGCTAAACGGTAGATTCCTAAGCGAAACACATGAAGTATTATAATTTCAAAGAACACTTACACTATATTACTTCATGGAAATTATGTCAAGAGCAAGTTTAACTATATTAGCAAACCTCTTGCATACCAGTGTGAATTAAATACAAACTTACTTTTCATCAATGACTCGCAACTCTGAATGTCAAAGACTGGATTACTCAGGATAACTGCAGGAATTGTCAAAAGGTAAATTAATTATCTCTGTTTAAGTGCACAATGAACTTGCACGTCTCTGCAGGTACTAACAAAAATAAGAAACTTAACAGGAAGGCACGCGAGTTTACCACATGAAATATCGCAACAAATGCTAAATCACAGCGAACACACAAATGTCCCGTCCTTTTCTACATAATCACTCAAACTATAATGAATTCTACATGCTAAAACAGATGTAAACTTGTGCACATTCAAAGGATACACAACGAATACAAAAGCAGTAGCCTAGCCTACATATAAAAATGCAAAGCGAAAGTAAACAATAGGCCTAATCTCCATTACATCTTCTTAAGACGTTAAACAACATGTTTCAGGCACGTTACAACATGCTGAACAGTAAATATTGTAGACTACTGGCCTCACTAATTCGAGCTAGCTCAGCTATCCAGCAAGTTTACAATCACTAGGCAAGGACGAACAAAGAATGCAGGAAATCTTCACTTTTTTCTCCTTTCCTTCATTTATGCTGTAAAACTGTCAATACAAAAATAAACTATTTTCATTTGTCTTGTCTAGCCACGCATATAGCGAATTGCCGCCATATCAAAAAACAAAGAAATCTTTCTCACATATCTTATTTTCTGTACTTATGTCTAAACACATATTTCACTAGAACAATGTATACTTACAGGCATTGCCTTCGTATGGGTAAGAAATAACTATAGCAGGTGAAAAACATAAATTGTCCGGAGACAGCAACCAGTGTGAATCATCTCAGTGACTTCTCTCGTTTTAACGCTAAGCAGGAAGTATTTACTAGCCTACTTTCACTCCAAAGTAGATTCTGATAAGGCCAGTAGATGGCGCTCTAACATAACAAATGACTGGTAAATACTGAGTGCAATAACATAAACGAAATCTTGGTCGGCTCAGACCGTGACAATATTATTGACTAAACAATAAACATGTAGGAATGAGGTGTCAAACTCACTTTATGGTCAATTATCATCACACGCACGCCAAAGATAGCACAATGTCTCTCTCGCTCAGAAAGTGCACGGACATAATGACTGGTGCATACGTGCAGGAGCGGTCTTTATTACAGGAAGTTACCCAGAATGCTCCGGTCAATTATGGTAAATAACAAGAAATAAAATCGAATTACTCTCAAAACATCACAAATATATCAAACGATATCCTGTAATCATTACAATCTCCTAAATAGCAATTCATTACGAAGAGAAACTATTACAAATTGTCAAAAACGAAACACCGTCACAGTGAAAAGTCGTGTGATTGCAACATTATATACCACCTGGACACTGAACATTATTAACAACGAACAAGTCCGTACTTGCCTCTCGAGGCCATGGCGTCGTTAAGATGTACTCAGTCTCGGGATGAGACAATGCTGCCGACAACCCAAATCTCACCATTGCGGACAATCTCAGACAGGTCCGACAAAGATATCGGCGCAATGATACCATACAACTACGCTGTCATCAAACTATGGAAATGATGGATCCCGTCCCAGTTACTTTTGCAAGAATTGGCATACTTTGATTTTTTTAAAAAAAATATCAACATTGTATCTTAAATCACTCTGGAATGTCCTTTTGACATTACTTAAGCAATTTAAGATGAGCTATTCTGCTTAATAGTATACATTCGTCAACACACACGTTTTTGCTAATTATAGAGCCATCGACAGTCCGAATAACACCAAATTTATTGAGGGTGCTTTGGATGGGGTCTCAAGTCATCCCACCAAATATGGCTTTCATACGTCACAGTATTTCCAAGATAGGCACACTTCCTGTTTGGCGGCTTCGCTCGCTGAATTTAATTGGTTATCACAGGCGAACGCTTGGACGTATGAAGGCGAAATCAAAGCGGTTGATTCGCCTTGGTCTGTAGATCACGCGTGCCAAGTTTCATGACGATCGGAGGAACTATGCGGCCAGAGTCGCTTTACTTTGACTTTGGACAAAATTCAAAATGGTGGAAAATCCATCATGGCGGAAAATTACATCACATGGTGCGTTGGAATCAGCTGAGTCAGAGGATTCCAATGGTATAAGTTTTATCAAAATCGGCCATACGGATCAAACGTTACAGGCATTAACGTGTTTTCCAACTTTGACCAGTTGGTGGCGCTAGGGCGTGAGAGTGGCGAGCATGAAACCTGGTGGTGTCAATCAGGGTAGTCTCCTCTATCAGCGTACCAAATTTCATGACTTTATGTCTTACGGTTTGGGCTACAGGTGGAAAAATGTGTGGGCATCAGCGCTCAAAAGTCGCTTTTCCATTCATTCCTATGGGAAAAAATCGACCGGAAAAACTGGAATAACGGGAGAACGACAAGGCGTATCAAAAAGCTGTATACAAGCCACCATCCTCCCATCAGGACGCACGCGTGAGAGGTGGAACGGCGTCTCTAGCTCCAAATCCCTAGGACAAGACAGGGAGACAAAAGTTGGCGTTAAGATATATGATAATAATAATAGGAAGAACAATAGTGTGCTGCTTTCAGCAAGCACACTAATGAACTCTAACCACTGTGGAGTATGAACTTTTTAGATTACTTAATAACACATTTAAAGTGAACTGGATCAGACAATTCATGAATAAACATCCCTTTGGAACTTTATACCCAACGACATCTTTTCGCAAGTTGGTGGCTTGGAATTTCTATTGATGTGTGACTTTAATCTTAGTAAGCTCCCTATGAAACTTCCACAAACAGTTGGTTTTGGCATGGTGTCTCATATTCAAACATAACTTCTCATCACACAAATGCTACATATGGAATAACAAACATATTCTGTACAATACATCTTTATTTTTTAACAATTGTTTTTTTTTAACAACATTATTCTTGTTAGTCAACTCTCTGACCCAAATGGTAAAAAAGTATTTTGTTACAAAGTTTCATTTAAACTAATTCACAAATTCTACCCTGTAAGATAATTTCTTAAAAGATAAAATCAAGATATTGAGACAACATGTGCTTTCTGCAATATTTCTATGGAGAGCACAGCATCTATTTTGGAACTGTCCTCATACAGAGATTCATACCCACTGATATTTCTTTCTGTTTTAAGGACTTTTTCTTTGGTATGTTTGATTATGAAAAAGAATATGAAGGCAACTTCATCGTCAATCTTTTATTCTTGCTCGCAAAGTTTAATATACATAAATGCAAGTTCAGTGGTGGTAAACCTTACTTCCCTGCCTTCTTGATCGACCTGCATGGACAATTATAAGACTTTACAAAAATGCTAAGGCACAAAGAACTGTTCTGATTTAAGCATTTATTTTTCCTCTTTTTTTTTTACTTCAACTCCTACAGCCCTGCCTTTGTCAATGCATGATATCCTGTATGTGTGCACCCCTGTTTGTATGTCTATAGGTCTATTTGTATTTTTGTCAATAACAACAATAAAAACTTTGAAAACTGTGGCCAAATGTGCGATTTATTGAGCTTAGTGCCCAATATCCTGTATGTTGACAGTAACAGTGTTCCGTACAGAGCGGTAGATAGATATCTTTTTATGGCTCTGTTTGGAACTACTGAGCTCACCATAATGCAGAAGTAGCCTGGAAAAAGGTCCGCGATTGTTTCCTCTGGAGGTCTATGGGAGTGTCGCCACCCTGTTTTATCTACCACTTTGTGTCACGCCTATTGCAACAGTTGCATTAAACCTGGCTGAAGAACAAACACGTCTGCTTCTTTTTGGCCAAGATTCCTATCCATATCATGACGGTAAAATTATTATTGTTACTATTAATCATTTTGGCAAAAGGCTACAATCAAATTCTGAAACTGTGTTCCACCAAATTCTGGGACCTGTCGAAAAATCTGTTGCCTCTGGAGGGCGCACTATGAATTTACTGAGCTGTACTGACACATTTGACGAAGCACTTACACAAATAACGTAAGCTCACAGAGGTCCAAAAATATTATTGAACGGGCTACAGTAGCAAAGAATTGAACTACTTTACTGAAATTTGAATGCAGATCTATTTACTGAAATGCAAACGCACTGTAAACGTAATATAGGCCTAGTTCTCTGTTTGGAACTACTGAGCTCACTATAATGCAGAAGTAGCCTGGAAAAAGGTCCGCGATTGTTTCCTCTGGAGGTCTATGGGAGTGTCGCCACCCTGTTTTATCTACCACTTCGAGTCACGCCTATTCATACTGGACTGGTGTTAGTGAAACAAGTTGAGTAGGGATGACCAGACAACACTATGTCAACTGTCAAGCCTGGCTTTATAGCCTTTATCTTTTGGATGTGTTATAGTTTTTCTCAGTCGCTTTCTCGAATCATGCTTGAGATTTGTAAAACAAAAGTGCATTTCTCAAAACAATTTGTACAAATAGTAAAACACCATGGATTATCTGCAAAAGTTTATTGCTCAAAATCCGTTGTCCATCTCTCAAAAATAAATATCTGTGTCAATGAACATGTCAGTGCATCAGAATAACAAGTCCTTGTATCATTGTGTATGGATAAGACATGTCTTAGTCATTTTGTCAGTAGGCTAGCAGTGTACTCTGAAAGGTTGTTCTGATGTAAACTACAGTATGGCTAAAGTTTTGATGACAATTATTGTAAATTGTAGGTTACACCTTAGTGTACATGACAGTTTGATTGCAAGAGACCGGAGAGACAAGATTTACATTCACGCTTTTACTGTTTGTTTTTTTTTTACTGTAATTTGTTGGCAGACCATGTCATTGCGAAATAGAAAGGAAAATACAGCACTGTATAGTACAAAGGAAAAAAAGAAAAAAAATTGTAGAAATATGACCATAGGATAATCTCCTTAAGAAAAACTGTATATGCAGTACTATAGACCTCTGAAGTTCGCCTACAAAAAAGCCACCATCTTTGCCCAAATAAGGAGATCCGGTATCTTGAGATTTTTTCTATGGGAAAATAACATGGGGATTTTCAATAATCGCACCTGTTAAACACTCGCGGGGATGATGATGTCGCAAATGCCACACAGGTTCGGACCTCTCTGAGACACAGACACCAGACTGAAGTAATAAATTAGTTTTTTTTTATTGACCACGGGTTGACAGTTACACCAAGCACCAGGAGGGGGACACACACATAGAGAACAGTACCCAACCAAGCCAGGCCTACTCCCAGTTTAACCTACCCCCACCTAGATATTAATTACCACCCATTTACCCCAGTTTAACAGACGAGCTCTAAGGGTGAGAGCATACAAAATAGCAGAGCAATCGTAATGGCAATAATGCAGAACAAAAGAAAACACAGCAATATAAAAGTCCCTTAAGCACACAATCAATGGCAAATTCAATACAAGAGAAGGAAGGCACATGACACTCAAACATGCACATGAAAAATGACACAGCCAGCTATCACTCCACTACACAGCATAGAGGCCAGCTGGTTGACCCTATTCATACACACGAATAAACCATACACATACTGCCACGCTCACACGCATATTGTTGTTTGCTCCCTCAGCTCGATGACACACGTGAAAGTTCGTAAGAGGCCTTACCCAGTCTGTGTTTGCCTCACTGTCGCCGATGCCCCGCCCAACCCGCGGCGTTTGAAAAGGATACAAAATCACACTTTGGTCGGCGGCTTCCCCACGCCGACCAAAGAAAACTATAGTCCACAAGTCCACCCATCCGCAAGTCCACAATCCACGGTCTCCAACCGACGGCGGCCGCCCGTCGCGGTAGCCCAGCAGAGGAGTCGCACGGTATCCAACTGGCGGTATCCAGCTGGCAGCTCCGTAGTCCTTCACGCTCCCGCTGTACCTTAGCTAGCGTTCCCCGGTGGCTAGCTGGCAGCTCAGCAGTCTCCAGCTTCCGCCCGTACTGCAACGATCAAGCAAACACACTCAGCGTACGGTCTCACTCGCTGCTAGCCCATTCACACAGGTAGCCTGATTGTTTACTTCCCTTCAGTTAGTAGAGTCTCGCGTTGTAGGCTACTTTCGTTCTCCTCCCACGGACAGCTCCTTCCAGACGGCGGCTCTTCCAAGACAAAACACACACTCACAACACAAGGAGACTTGACGCTGGCCCATTCACACCATATTAAGTATGACAAACAAAGCACTTTCCTTTAGTCGGCATATAACATGCATGTCTCCTCCTCACATCGACTGGCCTGCTTGTTGCTCCCTCCAGGACGCAACCGGATGACGTCATCGGGCCAGGTGGGGAAGTCTCGTCTCTCGTTGCTCGCTGTAGTGCTGTATAAAAAGGATGCCTCCTCCAATAATCCAATTCCCCAATTCCCCGTGTGCCCAATGTCCCATCAGTCCACTGATTAACACAATGTTCCCTTCCCCCAGTTCTCATACCACCAGTCCATCATTGACGATCATGATAATCAAACACTTAACTAAATCACAATCAGTCCGATACGTGACACACCCCCCCACTTTATCAGTGGTCGTCCCGCCCACTACAGTTCCCATCCCACCAGTCCATCATGGGCAACCTAACCATTGCACACCCTTTACCAAATCATTTAGTCTGATACGTGACAATGACATTTGAAATGCAGACGTTTTTCACTACACAGTTTTGTCCACTGCCTTCTAGTGGATACTGTGATCTTCGGCAGGTGAAGACGGCACACTTTGATCTTTGCTACCCCAAAGCTAACTTACAATGCAACTTGCCATAGGCAGTTAGCTTCAATTAACTCCCGGATCTCCTTATATGGGCAAAGATGGCAGCTTTGGATCCTTTTTGTAGGCGAACTTCAGAGGTCTATAGCAATTACAATGCAGCACAGTCTTCCTACCTTCTGATGTTCCCGTTTTTTGGGCCACAAATTCTCATATGTGACCCTGTAAAGCGGAACCAGTCGTTTCGGTAAAATTTATTAGATTAAGTTATTGTGCTCACGTGAACGGCCATAAACTAAGCTTTCCAACGATATGTATGGCAAGGGTATTACACAAACTATCGCTAAGATAACCGCATCCAAAGTTGACATGGTTCTCCTGTCACGATATGCCAGAAGAGGAGAAATCACCTTTTTAAGCGGCGCGTGCACAACGGGAATGACAGCAAATGTGTTGAATCCTGCCGGGTTTAACAGTCAAAACGTATGTTTTTCCGTGAAATGCGTTCACGATATGAAACTGTAAACTGTATACAGTGAAATTATGCGAAAACATGAAATTCAACATTTTAACCCGGAAGTTTGTTATTGTTGATTTTCTCAAAATAACGTTGTGCGCAAAACGACTGATTTTGCTTTGAATGGTCACATATGACAACATGTTCAACCATTTTGCATGTAAAGAGTTATGCTATGAACTGGTGCCTAAATACTGTGGGGGTGAGACTATTCAGCAGAGAATTGTACATAATCATTTGTATGGATGCACCAACACATTTGCAACTTGCTCAAAGAAATGAGAAACTGCGCTTTTGATGTGATGCAATGATGTGAAGATTGAACAGGTAGTTTTTATTCTTTATTTAATTCTGATCTGAGAAATGTACCAAAGCGACTGAGAAGAACTGTAATTCTGCTTTTGTGAAATACCCCTCAGTTTATGTGGCTAGTTATTATGACCGCCGCTAGCGTAGCTAGCGAAGTGGTCATAGTTGTTGTCAAAGTTTTTTTTATTTATTTGTTTTTATTCTTTTTTCCCGTCATTTTTCGTCATCGATTCCCGGGACACCGTAACACCGGAGCGCATGAAACTTGGTGGGCATGTAGCCCCAGTAGACTTCTATGGAAAAGTTTCGTTTCGTCCCCGGGGGTCACTCCACTCCCGCGCTGCCCCCGCCTGAAGCCCAAAATTGACAGTTTTTCCTACATAACTACCTGAACCGTCGCACCGAGGATGACAAAATGTTTATGGTATGTTGTTCTCTAGAGCTTGCATCAACTTAGCTTATAACCAGTCATTTGTGATTTGCACCCCCATGGTAAAAATTGAAAATGCAATGTAATATTGCTTTAATTGCCCCTATCTTCAGATGAGATGTTATGAACTGCACCAAATTTCATGTGTATGATTAACCTGACACCCTCTGGGAGTATGCCAAGTTTTGTGGAATTTCATCCATGTGGGGCTATAAAATAAATGGATTTATGTGTACATTCAGGACTGTATACCCATCGGCCAGTAGATGGTGGTATTAACCCTCTGGAGTCTAAATCCCACCCTGGGGATTTCAAAAACTGTTCCAAACATCTCAATCTCTGCTAGTTTTTGTCCTAGAAACATATAGGTGACACCATTAGAAACCTTTAATCAACTAGTTTCCAAATATGTTTTAAAAGAGAATGGTTGCTCTGGGTGCAACAAACATGCAGGAACACACACACACACACACACACACACACACTCACATAAATACACAAACACACACACACACGCATACCTACACACACACGCACCACTACACATGTACATAAAAGCTGCGCCTTGACAATCTGCTTAAAGTCGTTTGGGTGATCCATGTGATAAATTGTGTTTTTTTTTCATACTTCGTTACTTCATGAATGGTGGTGTATTCTTAAGGTACCATTTTGAATGTCATTACTCTAACATTGAAGAAATAACGGCTGCCATTTTTCGTGACCGAGGGTCAATGGGGAATTACATTGAACATGGGTCACGGATGGAATGTTTTTGTTCTCCCTTAAGTTTCTCCACGTTGCGTCGATAAAATGTCGCAATTCTTGCTGTATTATGTCGGACAAATGTAGGTTATTATCAAAGTGAAATGGTTACTGTCATATGTCAGCGGCGTTTGTTTGAGCACATAATTGACCTTCGAAATGGTCAGTCAGAATCAATGGGAGTCAATGGTGAACCGTAATGCTTATGATAGCAGTGTACCAAGGAAGCTTGTGCCGGATGACATGACGGCGGTGTCACACCCCCTTGTAAAGGTTATTGTGATGGACTGTTGTCACAGTATGGTTTGGTCTTATTACAATAAATAGCCTACTAAATGACAAAAAACAAAGACATTTATTTTACGATGATCCACTTCGGCTACTTTAACCCACTAATTCTCTGCTCAAAAGATACAGGGTGATATATCATGACGTGTGTCTTTTGTGCCTCAATTCATAGTGCTTCCTCTAGACCGCCGTCATGTCATCCGGCACAAGCTTCCTTGGTACACTGTTGTCATAAGCATTACGGTTCCCCATTGACTCCCATTGATTCTGACTGACCATTTCGAAGGAAAACGTCAATTATGTGCTGAAACAAACGCCGCTGGCATATGATAGTAACCATTTCACTTTGATAATAACCTACATTTTTGTCCGACATATTACAGCAAGAATTTCGAAATTTTATCGACGCAACATGGAGAAACTTAAGGGAGAACAAAAACATTACATCCGTGACCCACGGTCAATGGGATTCCCCATTGACCATGGATCACGAAAAACGGCAGCCGTTATTTCTTGAATGTCAGAGTAATGACATTCAAAATGGTACCTAAATAATACACCACCATTCATAAAGTAACGAAGTATGAAAAGAAAAACACAATTCATCACATGGATCACCCAAACGACTTTGTGTCAATTTTCGACCGCGCGGCTTTTAATATCATAATGATGGGTGTGAAATATTCCTTAACCACTAGATGGCGGCATGGCACAGCGCACTTTGATGACATCACAACCATGAAACAGGAAGTAAAGTGCTGTGACGTAGTTGCTGGGTGCTTCTCAAAGTCAAGGATTGCTCCTTCCAAGCCACTTTTTCAAGGACGTTACGTCATCAAATCTCGTCAAGCACTGTTCCAAAGTCAAGGATGCTTTCAAATTCTAGCAAGTACTGAGTCCTTCGTTCTGAGAATTTCTGAGAATTTTGGAGGATGCATCGATGGATCCTCGGAGTGAAGAAATAACCCACAATCCTTTGCGTATGAACAATTAGAAATTTTCTGACGGTGCGGTTTAAAAAAAAAGAGAGAGAGGGAGATGGAAACTAGATGCAAAGAAGCAGTGCGTGTTAATGTAGGCTAAATATAATTTATCAAGTGTTCTGTTAATGCCATCGTATATTTGCTCAGGCATTTATCAAGTTATTGTGCATATTCATCATAAATGCATATGTCAATGTGCATGAACAAGTTGTGATAGACTTGTTATTAATTTATATCAGAATTTCGCCCAATACGAACTTTGTAGAAGTTTAACATTACCGTTGCTGTTGCCAGTTATCGGTATAACTTTCCATTGACACTAACATAATTATAAACTACGGATTGTGATATGTGAAGACCAAGTCGAATGTGGAAATACTGTAGGCTACTCCAAAAAGTTTATTTAGAGGAAAGTGCAGCTGCAGTTGTCGGAACTCCTGTAAAAGCAGCACAATTTCCACGGTTCTAATTAAGCGCGCAGCCGGAACCGTGCACTTCCACACTCGCTAGGCTGTTCCATTGCATGCGATCTTGACGGCTGGAGGGGGTACTGGGAAGGTGTGTAGCCTTGTCTCTCTAGCACTCGACTTGAAAGAAAGCATTCTATCAAGGACGAGCTCTTGACTTTGAGAAATACCCGCTGTGTCATGCAAAGTGCGCTGTGCCATGCCGCCATCTAGTGGTTAAGTAATATTTCACACCCATTTCTTACCGTTTTTTGAGCTGCGCCTTGACAATCTGCTTAAAGTCGTTTGGGTGATCCATGTGATAAATTGTGTTTTTTTTTTCATACTTCGTTACTTTATGAATGGTGGTGTATTCTTAAGGTACCATTTTGAATGTCACTACTCTGACATTGAAGAAATAACGGCTGCCATTTTTCGTGACCGAGGGTCAATGGGGAACTAGAAAACGTAATTTCGAGGAAATTACCAGTGCATGCAAAAGCAAGACATAAGATAAAATGTGAAACAAACTTAAATTTACAAACAGTTGTGGACAGAGGAAGGTGAGGGAAGGGGGGGGGGGCAGTGTGTTGTATAGATACAGACGGTTAGAAGGTTGCCGCCCACATATCTATGGTTGCCGCCCCCTCTGTGGGGGAAAACATGCTAACATCGCACAGTGAAAGTGAATGGGCGAACTCGCTAACAGTTACACTTTATATATTCGTTTTACTTTCCAATGCAGCTCTGCTTGTTTCTGAAGACAATGATGTGAAGGAATTGTGTTTACCTAACTGTCCAGTGTATGCTAACAACTTAACTCACTCTCAGTTTCCCAATTTTGATGACAAGCTTCGCTGGAAGCTAATATTCGATGGTAGCTTCATTAGGTTGCTAACTAGCTAACTTTAATATCATCAGTTTAGCATAACCAACGTACACATTACGTATTAAAACTATTCCCACGGACATTGTAGGAAATGTACATTAATGTGAGAATACATTTAGAAGCAACTTATGTGTATGTGGTGTTATGCCATAAGACTTAGCTTGCTAAACCGAGCTACTCAGTCTGGCCATTGACACCAGTTCTACAATGGGTGTACTCGAGACAGTTCTGGCTATTTAACTGGAATTACCAAAATGAGGGAACTTAATGTTACTCTTAACCTCGGTGATACAGAGATAACTATCAGTCCAAACGTGGTTTAGCCGTTTATTGATCTTTGTTAAAATATTTAATCTTTTTAAAGGTGTTTTCTGTACTCACACCGTCCACCTCCATTAGATTGCATGCAGTGGAAACGAATGTTTTCCCCCATGGGGATGTTTCAGTCATGGTAACCACGGTAACTGGGGGCGGGAACCATGAGTATGACGAGATGCCGTCTGTATGTATGTATGTGGCTTAGGGGCAGAGGTGGACAAGTCCAACCAACCAGCTGATTCTCAGTAGTAACTCTTCAGCCAGGCAGAGCAGCTAATTGGTGAGATCACCTGTGTTTAAGTGCACAGATAGAACCAATACGTGATTGGACTTTTACTCTCTGAAGCTTGACTTTTCCACCTCTGAGTGTGAGTGCGTGTGAGTGTGCGTGCGTGCGTGTGTGTGTGTGTGTGTGTGTGAGTGGATGTAAGTGGATGTAAGGAGCATGGCTTTCTATGATGCAGTAAAATGGGAGAGTTAGGTTAAGGTGAGAATGTTGTGGAGTGCATGGAGAAGTGTGGTATATATGAAGTGCTGCAGTCAGGTGTGTGTGTGTGTGTGTGTGTGTGTGTGTGTGTGTATGAGTGAATGGGTAGACAGAGAGAGCTGATAATGCAGGTTCAATTTAACTGGCTGTCAATTAAACTTGATAGGGCCTTGAGCAGCTGGGTCTTGACACAGGTGCAAATCAGCTTAATCAGCAGTGCAGTGCGATAGACCTCTGAAGTTCGCCTACAAAAAAGCTTGCCATATATGGGCAGTTGGCTTCAATTGACTCCCGGATCTCCTTATATGGCCAACAGGGCAGCTTCAGAGGTCTATGAAAAGTCAATGGGGAAAAATATTTTGCTAATATTTCAAAAAGTATCAAGTTTACAGAACTGAAATATACATAGACTTAGTCTTATTTTCAAGACCTACGTAACAAAGTTTGAACCAAGTTTCTACGTTAAACGGTTGAAGCTGAATAGGACCTGGTTAGGAGAATAACTAGAAATGCAATTCCAAGGAATTACCAGTGCATGAAAATGCAAAAATAGATAGATAATGTAGATATGGTTACTAAGGTGTAGCTAGGGTAAACATGGTGGTTGCATAGTTTACAGAGAGTTGATAGTGTGAAGGTAGACAGTTTAAAGATGAAACATTCCAGTTCTAACTTAACTAATGATTTCTATTCATGTTAAAATGTTGATTAGCTAACTTAGCTAATGATTTCTAGCAGTTACGCTAAAAATGCTAATTATGCTAGCAATACGAACTTTACTTACAATGCTAACCAGGTTGATTAGCTAACTTAACCGATGATTTCTAAAAGTAATGTTAAAAATGCTAACCATGCTAACAATGCTACATTTGCTAACAATGCTAACCTGGTTGATTAGCTAACTTAGTTGATGATTTTTTTGTAGTTATGCTAAAAATGCTAACTATGCTAACCATGCTAACAAGCTAACTTGCTAGTGAGGACTTTTATTTTGAAACATTTGTTGCAAGGGTATCCATTGTGGCCACTATCAGGAAACAAGAAGTTACTGCAGTATAATCATGTTGGTTGCTATGGAAACGGTCATAAACGCTTAATTTTAATGGTTGCTATGTTGGTTGCTAGGTACATGGAGGTTTCATGTAGTTGACTGGAGTCATAGTTGATGATAACTGACAGTTGGAATGGTTGAACAGTTAAATAGTTGAGTAGTTTCAATGGTTAAATGATTTAATTGTGTATTATTGCAGTGAGGACTTTTATTTTGAAACAGTTGTGGACAGAGGAAACAGTTAACAGGATATGTAGTCTTCAGAGAGATTGTATGCCTATAGCCAGAGAAACTGACAGTTGATACAGGTGTAATCAATTTAACTGGCTAGTCTTAAGAGAGCCTGAGTGCATATGCTTGAAGCCTGAGACAGAGTAAATAATTTAAAAGTTGAATGTAGTCTAATTAATGTTGATAGACAGAGAGTTTAATGTATGTTGATAGACAGTTTAATGGGTGGATGAGTGAATGGTCTGAAGAAGATGAATGGATAGAAAGTTGGATGGAATGTGCCTTATATTCTTGTAGAGTGGAGAGACACAGCTCTCTACTGAGAGTAGTGGATACAGATACAGGTGTAATCAATTTAACTGGCTAGTCAGCCTGAGACAGAGTAGATTGTTTAAAAGTTGAATGTAGATGGTCTAATTGATGTTGATAGGCAGACTGTTTAGAATGGGTGGATGAGTGAATGGTTTGAAGAAGATGAATGGATAGAAAGTTGGATGGAATTAGGAAGACTTACGTATGTTGATACAGTTGATACAGGGGAACAGAAAATGTAGTCTCAAGAGAGCCAGTGTGAGAGAGAGAGCTGCTGCACCTGGACTGGCCACCTGGCGTAACATTCTAATTGCTGCCGTGATGTCATAATGAGCAATGTTAAGTCTATGGGGAAATTTGAATAGTTTTTAATTAATAGTTCAAAAAGTATAAAAGTTACAAAGTTGAAAAATATAAAGCCCACATCGCGTAAGTAAGACCTACGCAACAAAGTTTGAATGAAGTTTCTACGTTAAATGGTTGAAGTTGCATTAACTGCGTTAGAAGAAGAAGAATAAGAACTAGAAATGCAATTCCAAGGAATTACCAGTGCATGAAAATGCAAAAATAGATAGATAATGTAGATATGGTTACTAAGGTGTAGCTAGGGTAAACATGGTGGTTGCATAGTTTACAGAGAGTTGATAGTGTGAAGGTAGACAGTTTAAAGATTAAACATTCCAGTTCTAACTTAACTAATGATTTCTATTCATGTTAAAATGTTGATTAGCTAACTTAGCTAATGATTTCTAGCAGTTACGCTAAAAATGCTAATTATGCTAGCAATGCTAACTTACTAACAATGCTAACCAGGTTGATTAGCTAACTTAACCAATGATTTCTAGCAGTAATGCTAAAAATGCTAACTATGCTAACAATGCTAAATTTGCTAACAATGCTAACCAGGTTGATTAGCTAACTTAGTTGATGATTTTTTGCAGTTATGCTAAAAATGTTAACTATGCTAATAATGTTAACTATGCTAACCATGCTAACTAGCTAACTTGGTACTGAGGACTTTTTTTTTGAAACATTTGTTGCTAGGGTATCCATGGTGGCCACTATCAGGAAACAAGAAGTTACTGCAGTATAATCATGTTGGTTGCTATGGAAATGGTCATAAACACTTCATTTTAATGGTTGCTATGTTGGTTGCTAGGTACATGGAGGTTTCATGTAGTTGACTGGAGGCATAGTGGATGATAACTGACAGTTGGAATGGTTGAACAGTTAAATAGTTGAGTAGTTTCAATGGTCAAATGATTTAATAGTGTATTATTGCAGTGAGGACTTTTATTTTGAAACAGTTGTGGACAGAGGAAACAGTTAAGGATCTGTAGTCTTAATGAGATTGTATGCTTAAAGCCTGAGACAGAAGGTGCCTCTCATATAGCGTTTACGCGTCCTCTCTCAATCCTCACTGATCTACATAAAGAATGATGGAGCGGCAACAATGGGATAGTCTAGCCCTTCTTCTATCTTTCTTTATGTAGATCATTGAGGATCGAGGAGCGAGGGAGGACATATAAACGCTGCTTGAGAGGGACCCACAGTAAATACTTTAAAAGTTGTGTGTAGATAGTCTAATTAATGTTGATAGACAGAATGTTTAATGGATGTTGATAGGCAGATTGTTTAATAGATATTGATTGACAGTTTAATGGTGGATGAGTGAATGGTCTGAAGAAGATGAATGGATAGAAGGTTGGATGGAATGTGCCTTATATTCTTGTTAAGAGAGACACTGATACAGCTCTCTGAGAGTAGTTGACACAGGTGTAATCAATTTAACTGGCTAGTCTTAAGAGAGCCAGAGTACTCTTAAAGCCTGAGACAGAGTAAATAATTTAAAAGTTGAATGTAGATAGTCTAATTAATGTTGATAGACAGAGAGTTTAATGGATGTTGATAGACAGATTGTTTAATAGATGTTGATAGACATTTTAATGGGTGGATGAGTGAATGGTCTGAAGAAGATGAATGGATAGAATGTTAGATGGAATGTGCCTTATATTCTTGTAGAATGGAGAGACACAGCTCTCTACTGAGAGTAGTGGATACAGATACAGGTGTAATCAATTTAACTGGCTAGTCTTAAGAGAGCCAGCCTGAGACAGAGTAGATTGTTTAAAAGTTCAATGTATAGCGTCTAATTGATGTTGTTGATAGGCAGACTGTTTAGAATGGGTGGATGAGTGAATGGTTTGAAGAAGATGAATGGATATAAAGTTGGATGGAATTAGGAGGACTTATTTTGATACTGTTGTGCGCAGAGGATACAGGGGAACAGAATATGTAGTCTTCAGAGAGGAGCCTGAGAGAAACTGACAGTTGGTGCCCAGGTGGCTGACCAGCTGGGGTAACATTCTAATTGCTGCCGTGATGTCATAATGAGCCATGTTAAGTCTATGGGGGAAATTGTAATAGTTTTTAACTAATAGTTTAAAAAGTATAAAAGTTACAAAGTTGAAAAATACAAAGCCCACATCGCGTAAGTAAGACCTACGCGTCAAAATTTGAAAGGAGTTTCTACGTTAAGCGGTTGAAGCTGAATTGCGTGCGTTAGAAGAAGAACTAGAAATGCAATTCCAAGGAATTACCAGTGCATGAAAATGCAAAAAAATGTAGATATGGCTACTAAGGTGTTGCTAGGGTAAACATGGTGGTTTCATAGTTTAAAGAGAGTTGATAGTGTTAAGGTAGACATTTTAAAGCTTAAACATTCCTGTTCTAACTTAACTAATACTTTCTAACAGGTAATCTAAAATGTTAACTATGCTAACAATGCTAACCAGGTTGATAAGTTAACTTAGCTGATGATTTCTAGCATTAATGTTAAAAATGCTAACTATGCTAACATTGCTAACTATGTTAACAATGCTAACCACATTGATTAGCTAACTTAGCTAATCATTTTAGCAGTTGTGTTAAAAATGCTAACTATGCTAACAATGTTAACTATGCTAACAATGCTAACCAGGTTGATTAGCTAACTTAGCTAATCATTTTTAGCAGTTATGCTAAAAATGCTAACTATGCTAACAATGCTAACTATGCTAACCATGCTAACAATGCTAACTTGCTAGTGAGGACTTTTATTTTGAAACAGTAGTTGCTAGGGTATCCATGGTGCCCACTATCAGGAATAAAGAAGTTACTGTAGTATTATCATGTTGGTTGCTATGGAAACTGTCAAAAACGCTTAATTTAAATGGTTGCTATGTTGGTTGCTAGGTACATGGAGGTTTCATTTAGTTGACTGGAGGCATAGTTGATGATAACTGACAGTTGGAATGGTTGAACAGTTAAATAGTTGAGTAGTTTCAGTGGTTAAATGATTTAATAGTGTATTATTGCAGTGAGGACTTTTATTTTGAAACAGTTGTGGACAGAGGAAACAGTTTAACAGGATATGTGTAGTCTTCAGAGAGATTGTATGCTTAAAGCCTGAGAGAAACTGACAGTTGGTGCCCAGGTGGCTGACCAGCTGGGGTAACAATCTAATTGCTGCCGTGATGTCATAATGAGCAATGTTAAGTCTATGGGGGAAATGGTAATAGTTTTTAACTAATAGTTTAAAAAGTATAAAAGTTACAAAATTGAAAAATACAAAGCACATATGGCATAAGCAAGACCTACGCAACAAAGTTTGAATGAAGTTTCTACGTTAAACGGTTGAAGCTGAATTGCGAGCGTTAGAAGAAGAAGTTTAATAATAACTAGAAATGCAATTCCAAGGAATTACCAGTGCATGAAAATGCAAAAATAGATAGATAATGTAGATATGGTTACTAATGGGATCAATAAAGTATCTATCTATCTATCTATCTAAGGTGTAGCTAGGGTAAACATGGTGGTTGCATAGTTTACAGAGAGTTGATAGTGCGAAGGTAGACAGTTTAAAGATGAAACATTCCAGTTCTAACTTAACTAATGATTTCTATTCATGTTAAAATGTTGATTAGCTAACTTAACTAATGATTTCTAGCAGTTACGCTAAAAATGCTAATTATGCTAGCAATGCTAACTTTACTAACAATGCTAACCAGGTTGATTAGCTAACTTAGTTGATGATTTTTTGCAGTTATGCTAAAAATGCTAACAATGCTAACTATGCCAACCATGCTAACTAGCTAACTTGCTAGTGAGGACTTTTATTTTGAAACATTTGTTGCTAGGGTATCCATGGTGGCCACTATCAGGAAACAAGAAGTTACTGCAGTATAATCATGTTGGTTGCTATGGAAACAGTCATAAACACTTAATTTTAATGGTTGCTGTGTTGGTTGCTAGGTGCATGGAGGTCTCATGTAGTTGACTGGAGGCATAGTTGATGATAACTGACAGTGGGAATGGTTGAACAGTTAAATAGATTAGTAGTTTCAATGGTTAAATGATTTAATAGTGTATTATTGCAGTGAGGACCTTTATTTTGAAACAGTTGTGGACAGAGGAAGTAGTGAAACAGGATCTGTAGTCTTAATGAGATTGTATGCTTAAAGCCTGAGACAGAAGGTGCCTCTCATAGCGTTTACGCGTCCTCTCTCGCTCCTCACTGATCTACATAAAGAATGATGGAGCGGCAACAATGGGATAGTCTAGCCCTTCTTCTATCTTTCTTTATGTAGATCATTGAGGATCGAGGAGCGAGGGAGGACATATAAACGCTGCTTGAGAGGGACCCACAGTAAATACTTTAAAAGTTGTATGTAGATAGTCTAATTAATGTTGATAGACAGAATGTTTAATGGATGTTGATAGGCAGATTGTTTAATAGATATTGATTGACAGTTTAATGGGTGGATGAGTGAATGGTCTGAAGAAGATGAATGGATAGAAGGTTGGATGGAATGTGCCTTATATTCTTGTTAAGAGAGACACTGATACAGCTCTCTGAGAGTAGTTGACACAGGTGTAATCAATTTAACTGGCTAGTCTTAAGAGAGCCAGAGTACTCTTAAAGCCTGGGACAGAGTAAATAATTTAAAAGTTGAATGTAGATAGTCTAATTAATGTTGATAGACAGAGAGTTTAATGGATGTTGATAGACACATTGTTTAATAGATGTTGATAGACAGTTTAATGGGTGGATGAGTGAATGGTCTGAAGAAGATGAATGGATAGAATGTTAGATGGAATGTGCCTTATATTCTTGTAGAATGGAGAGACACAGCTCTCTACTGAGAGTAGTGGATACAGATACAGGTGTAATCAATTTAACTGGCTAGTCTTAAGAGAGCCAGCCTGAGACAGAGTAGATTGTTTAAAAGTTCAATGTAGAGCGTCTAATTGATGTTGTTGATAGGCAGACTGTTTAGAATGGGTGGATGAGTGAATGGTTTGAAGAAGATGAATGGATATAAAGTTGGATGGAATTAGGAGGACTTATTACAGTGCATGAAAATGCACTGTACTGTTCTTCCTAGGCTTCTTCTTCTTATTATTACAGTGCATGAAAATGCACTGTACTGTTCTTCCTATTCTTCTTATTACAGTGCATGAAAATGCACTGTACTGTTCTTCCTATTCTTCTTATTACAGTGCATGAAAATGCACTGTACTGTTCTTCCTAGGCTTTTTCTTATTACAGTGCATGAAAATGCACTGTACTGTTCTTCCTCGGTCTTCTTCTTCTTCTTATTATTATTATTATTACAGTGCATGAAAATGCACTGTACTGTTCTTCCTAGTCTTCAACTTCTTCATCTTCTTATTATTACAGTGCATGAAAATGCACTGTACTGTTATTCCAAGTCTTCTTATTACAGTGCATGAAAATGCACTGTACTGTTCTTCCTCGGTCTTCTTCTTCTTCTTATTATTATTCTTCTTCTAACGCACGCAATTCAGCTTCAACCGTTTAACGTAGAAACTTCATTCAAACGTTGTTGCGTAGGTCTTGCTTATGCCATGCCTGCTTTGTATTTTTCAACTTTGTAACTTTTATACTTTTTAAACTATTAGTTAAAAACTATTACAATTTCCCCCATAGACTTAACATTGCTCATTATGACATCACGGCAGCAATTAGAATCTTAGGCCAGGTGGCCGGCCACCTGGGCACCAACTGTCAGTTTCTCTGGCTTTAAGCATACAGTCTCTCAGAAGACTACATATCCTGTTAACTGTTTACTCTGTCCACAACTGTTTCAAAATAAAAGTCCTCACTGCAATAATACACTATTAAATCATTTAACCATTGAAACTACTCAACTATTGAACTGTTCAACCATTCCAACTGTCAGTTATCATCCACTATGCCTCCAGTCAACTACATGAAACCTCCATGTACCTAGCAACCAACATAGCAACCATTAAAATTAAGCGTTTATGACCGTTTCCATAGCAACCAACATGATTATACTGCAGTAACTTCTTGTTTCCTGATAGTGGCCACCATGGATACCCTAGCAACAAATGTTTCAAAATAAAAGTCCTCACTAGCAAGTTAGCTAGTTAACATGGTTAGCATTGTTAGCATAGTTAGCATTTTTAGCATAACTGCAAAAAATCATCAACTAAGTTAGCTAATCAACCTGGTTAGCATTGTTAGCATATTTAGCATTGTTAGCATAGTTAGCATTTTTAGCATTGCTGCTAGAAATCATTGGTTAAGTTAGCTAATCAACCTGGTTAGCATTGTTAGTAAAGTTAGCATTGCTAGCATAATTAGCATTTTTAGCGTAACTGCTAGAAATCATTAGCTAAGTTAGCTAATCAACATTTTAACATGAATAGAAATCATTAGTTAAGTTAGAACTGGAATGTTTCATCTTTAAACAGTCTACCTTCACACTATCAACTCTCTGTAAACTATGCAACCACCATGTTTACCCTAGCTACACCTTAGTAACCATATCTACATTATCTATCTATTTCTGCATTTTCATGCACTGGTAATTCCTTGGAATTGCATTTCTAGTTATTATTAAACTTCTTCTTCTAACGCAGCCAATTCAGCTTCAACCGTTTAACGTAGAAACTTCATTCAAACGTTGTTGCGTAGGTCTTGCTTATGCCATGCCTGCTTTGTTTTTTTTAACTTTGTAACTTTTATACTTTTTAAACTATTACTTAAAAACTATTAACAATTTCCCCATAGACTTAACATTGCTCATTATGACATCACGGCAGCAATTAGAATGTTACCCCAGCTGGTCAGCCACCTGGGCACCAACTGTCAGTTTCTCTCAGGCTCCTCTCTGAAGACTACATATTCTGTTCCCCTGTATCCTCTGCGCACAACAGTATCAAAATAAGTCCTCCTAATTCCATCCAACTTTATATCCATTCATCTTCGCCAAACCATTCACTCATCCACCCATTCTAAACAGTCTGCCTATCAACAACATCAATTAGACGCTCTACATTGAACTTTTAAACAATCTACTCTGTCTCAGGCTGGCTCTCTTTAGCCAGTTAAATTGATTACACCTGTATCTGTATCCACTACTCTCTGTGTCTCTCCATTCTACAAGAATATAAGGCACATTCCATCCAACATTCTATCCATTCATCTTCTTCAGACCATTCACTCATCCACCCATTAAACTGTCTATCAACATCTATTAAACAATCTGTCTATCAACATCCATTAAACTCTCTGTCTATCAACATTAATTAGACTATCTACATTCAACTTTTAAATGATTTACTCTGTCTCAGGCTTTAAGAGTACTCTGGCTCTCTTAAGACTAGCCAGTTAACTTGATTACACCTGTGTCAACTACTCTCAGAGAGCTGTATCAGTGTCTCTCTTAACAAGAATATAAGGCACATTCCATCCAACCTTCTATCCATTCATCTTCTTCAGACCATTCACTCATCCACCCATTAAACTGTCAATCAATATCTATTAAACAATCTGCCTATCAACATCCATTAAACATTCTGTCTATCAACATTAATTAGACTATCTACATACAACTTTTAAAGTATTTACTGTGGGCCCCTCTCAAGCAGCGTTTATATGTCCTCTCTCGCTCCTCGATCCTCAATGATCTACATAAAGAAAGATAGAAGAAGGGCTAGACTATCCCATTGTTGCCGCTCCATCATTCTTTATGTAGATCAGTGAGGAGCGAGAGAGGACACGGAAACGCCATGAGAGGCACCTTCTGTCTCAGGCTTTAAGCATACAATCTCATTAAGACTACAGATCCTGTTTCACTACTTCCTCTGTCCACAACTGTTTCAAAATAAAGGTCCTCACTGCAATAATACACTATTAAATCATTTAACCATTGAAACTACTCAACTATTGAACTGTTCAACCATTCCAACTGTCAGTTATCATCCACTATGCCTCCAGTCAACTACATGAAACCTCCATGTACCTAGCAACCAACATAGCAACCATTAAAATGAAGTGTTTGACTGTTTCCATAGCAACCAATATGATTATACTGCAGTAACTTCTTGTTTCCTGATAGTGGCCACCATGGATACCCTAGCAACAAATGTTTCAAAATAAAAGTCCTCACTAGCAAGTTAGCTAGTTAGCATTGTTAGCATAGTTAGCATTGTTAGCATTTTTACCATAACTGCAAAAAATCATCAACTAAGTTAGCTAATCAACCTGGTTAGCATTGTTAGCAAATTTAGCATTGTTAGCATAGTTAGCATTTTTAGCATTACTGCTAGAAATCATCGGTTAAGTTAGCTAATCAACCTGGTTAGCATTGTTAGTAAAGTTAGCATTGCTAGCATAATTAGCATTTTTAGCGTAACTGCTAGAAATCATTAGCTAAGTTAGCTAATCAACATTTTAACATGAATAGAAATCATTAGTTAAGTTAGAACTGGAATGTTTCATCATTAAACTGTCTACCTTCACACTATCAACTCTCTGTAAACTATGCAACCACCATGTTTACCCTAGCTACACCTTAGTAACCATATCTACATTATCTATCTATTTTTGCATTTTCATGCACTGGTAATTCCTTGGAATTGCATTTCTAGTTCTTCTTCTAACGCACGCAATTCAACTTGAACCGTTTAACGTAGAAACTTCATTCAAACTGTGTTACGTAGATCTTACTTACGCGATGTGGGCTTTGTATATATCAACTTTGTAACTTTTATACTTTTTAAACTATTAGTTAAAAACTATTACAATTTCCCCCATAGACTTAACATTGCTCATTATGACATCACGGCAGCAATTAGAATCTTAGGCCAGGTGGCCGGCCACCTGGGCACCAACTGTCAGTTTCTCTGGCTTTAGCATACAGTCTCTCAGAAGACTACATATCCTGTTAACTGTTTCCTCTGTCCACAACTATTTCAAAATAAAAGTCCTCACTGCAATAATACACTATTAAATCATTTAACCATTGAAACTACTCAACTATTGAACTGTTCAACCATTCCAACTGTCAGTTATCATCCACTATGCCTCCAGTCAACTACATGAAACCTCCATGTACCTAGCAACCAACATAGCAACCATTAAAATTAAGTGTTTATGACCGTTTCCATAGCAACCAACATGATTATACTGCAGTAACTTCTTGTTTCCTGATGGTGGGCACCATGGATACCCTAGCAACAAATGTTTCAAAATAAAAGTCCTCACTAGCAAGTTATCTAGTTAGCATGGTTAGCATTGTTAACATTTTTAGCATAGTTAGCATTTTTAGCATTACTGCTAGAAATCATCGGTTAAGTTAGCTAATCAACCTGGTTAGCATTGTTAGTAAAGTTAGCATTGCTAGCATAATTGGCATTTTTAACACAACTGCTAGAAATCATTAGCTAAGTTAGCTTATCAACATTTTAACATGAATAGAAATCATTAGTTAAGTTAGAACTGGAATGTTTCAGCTTTAAACTGTCTACCTTCACACTATCAACTCTCTGTAAACTATGCAACCACCATGTTTACCCTAGCTTCACCTTAGTAACCATATCTACATTATCTATCTTTTTTTGCATTTTCATGCACTGGTAATTCCTTGGAATTGCATTTCTAGTTCTTCTTCTAACGCACGCAATTCAGCTTCAACCGCTTAACGTAGAAACTCCATTCAAATTTTGACGCGTAGGTCTTACTTACGCGATGTGGGCTTTGTATTTTTCAACTTTGTAACTTTTATACTTTTTAAACTATTAGTTAAAAACTATTACAATTTCCCCCATAGACTTAACATGGCTCATTATGACATCACGGCAGCAATTAGAATGTTACCCCAGCTGGTCAGCCACCTGGGCACCAACTGTCAGTTTCTCTCAGGCTTTACAATCTCTCTGAAGACTACATATTCTGTTCCCCTGTATCCTCTGCGCACAATAGTATCAAAATAAGTCCTCCTAATTCCATTCAACTTTATATCCATTCATCTTCTTCAAACCATTCACTCATCCACCCATTCTAAACAGTCTGCCTATCAACATCAATTAGACGCTCTACATTCAACTCTTAAACAATCTACTCTGTCTCAGGCTGGCTCTCTTAAGACTAGCCAGTTAAATTGATTACACCTGTATCTGTATCCACTACTCTCAGTAGAGAGCTGTGTCTCTCCATTCTACAAGAATATAAGGCACATTCCATCCAACATTCTATCCATTCATCTTCTTCAGACCATTCACTCATCCACCCATTAAACTGTCTATCAACATCTATTAAACAATCTGTCTATCAACATCCATTAAACTCTCTGTCTATCAACATTAATTAGACTATCTACATTCAACTTTTAAATTATTTACTCTGTCTCAGGCTTTAAGAGTACTCTGGTTCTCTTAAGACTAGCCAGTTAAATTGATTACACCTGTGTCAACTACTCTCAGAGAGCTGTATCAGTGTCTCTCTTAACAAGAATATAAGGCACATTCCATCCAACCTTCTATCTATTCATCTTCTTCAGACCATTCACTCATCCACCCATTAAACTGTCAATCAATATCTATTAAACAATCTGCCTATCAACATCCATTAAACATTCTGTCTATCAACATTAATTAGACTATCTACATACAACTTTTAAAGTATTTACTGTGGGTCCCTCTCAAGCAGCGTTTATATGTCCTCCCTCGCTCCTCGATCCTCAATGATCTACATAAAGAAAGATAGAAGAAGGGCTAGACTATCCCATTGTTGCCGCTCCATCATTCTTTATGTAGATCAGTGAGGAGCGAGAGAGGACGCGTAAACGCTATATGAGAGGCACCTTCTGTCTCAGGCTTTAAGCATACAATCTCATTAAGACTACAGATCCTGTTTCACTACGTCCTCTGTCCACAACTGTATCAAAATAAAGGTCCTCACTGCAATAATACACTATTAAATCATTTAACCATTGAAACTACTCAACTATCGAACTGTTCAACCATTCCAACTGTCCGTTATCATCCACTATGCCTCCAGTCAACTACATGAAACCTCCATGTAGCTAGCAACCAACATAGCAACCATTAAAATTAAGTGTTTATGACTGTTTCCATAGCAACCAACATGATTATACTGCAGTAACTTCTTGTTTCCTGATAGTGGCCACCATGGATACCCTAGCAACAAATGTTTCAAAATAAAAGTCCTCACTAGCAAGTTAGCTAGTTAGCATGGTTAGCATAGTTAGCATTTTTAGTATAACTGCAAAAAATCATCAACTAAGTTAGCTAATCAACCTGGTTAGCATTGTTAGCAAATTTAGCATTGTTAGCATAGTTAGCATTTTTAGCATTACTGCTAGAAATCATCGGTTAAGTTAGCTAATCAACCTGGTTAGCATTGTTAGTAAAGTTAGCATTGCTAGCATAATAAGCATTTTTAGCGTAACTGCTAGAAATCATTAGCTAAGTTAGCTAATCAACATTTTAACATGAATAGAAATCATTAGTTAAGTTAGAACTGGAACGTTTCATCTTTAAAACGTCTACCTTCACACTATCAACTCTCTGTAAACTATGCAACCACCATGTTTACCCTAGCTACACCTTAGTAACCATATCTACATTATCTATCTATTTTTGCATTTTCATGCACTGGTAATTCCTTGGAATTGCATTTCTAGTTATTCTTCTTCTTCTAACGCAGCCAATTCAGCTTCAACCGCTTAACGTAGAAACACCATTCAAATTTTGTCGCGTAGGTCTTACTTACACGATGTGGGCTTTGTATTTTTCAACTTTGTAACTTTTATACTTTTTAAACTATTAGTTAAAAACTATTACAATTTCCCCCATAGACTTAACATTGCTCATTATGACATCACGGCAGCAATTAGAATCTTACTCCAGCTGGTCAGCCACCTGGGCACCAACTGTCAGTTTCTCTCAGGCTAGAGCATACAATCTCATACAAGTGCATACAATCTCTCTGAAGACTACATATTCTGTTCCCCTGTATCCTCTGCGCACAACAGTATCAAAATAAGTCCTCCTAATTCCATCCAACTTTATATCCATTCATCTTCTTCAAACCATTCACTCATCCACCCACTCTAAACAGTCTGCCTATCAACATCAATTAGACGCTCTACATTCAACTTTTAAACAATCTACTCTGTCTCAGGCTGGCTCTCTTAAGACTAGCCAGTTAAATTGATTACACCTGTATCTGTATCCACTACTCTCAGTAGAGAGCTGTGTCTCTCCATTCTACAAGAATATAAGGCACATTCCATCCAACATTCTATCCATTCATCTTCTTCAGACCATTCACTCATCCACCCATTACACTGTCTATCAACATCTATTAAACAATCTGTCTATCAAAATCCATTAAACTCTCTGTCTATCAACATTAATTAGACTATCTAGATTCAACTTTTAAATTATTTACTCTGTCTCAGGCTTTAAGAGTACACTCTGGCTCTCTTAAGACTAGCCAGTTAAATTGATTACACCTGTGTCAACTACTCTCAGAGAGCTGTATCAGTGTCTCTCTTAACAAGAATATAAGGCACATTCCATCCAACCTTCTATCCATTCATCTTCTTCAGACCATTCACTCATCCACCCATTAAACTGTCAATCAATATCTATTAAACAATCTGCCTATCAACATCCATTAAACATTCTGTCTATCAACATTAATTAGACTATATACAACTTTTAAAGTATTTACTGTGGGTCCCTCTCAAGCAGCGTTTATATGTCCTCCCTCACTCCTCGATCCTCAATGATCTACATAAAGAAAGATAGAAGAAGGGCTAGACTATCCCATTGTTGCCGCTCCATCATTCTTTATGTAGATCAGTGAGGAGCGAGAGAGGACGCGTAAATGCTATATATGAGAGGCACCTTCTGTCTCAGGCTTTAAGCATACAATCTCATTAAGACTACAGATCCTGTTTCACTACTTCCTCTGTCCACAACTGTTTCAAAATAAAGGTCCTCACTGCAATAATACACTATTAAATCATTTAACCACTGAAACTACTCAACTATTGAACTGTTCAACCATTCCAACTGTCAGTTATCATCCACTATGCCTCCAGTCAACTACATGAAACCTCCATGTACCTAGCAACCAACATAGCAACCATTAAAATTAAGTGTTTATGACCGTTTCCATAGCAACCAACATGATTATACTGCAGTAACTTCTTGTTTCCTGATAGTGGCCACCATGGATACCCTAGCAACAAATGTTTCAAAATAAAAGTCCTCACTAGCAAGTTAACTAGTTAGCATGGTTAGCATTGTTAGCATAGCTGCAAAAAATCATCAACTAAGTTAGCTAATCAACCTGGTTAGCATTGTTAGCAAATTTAACATTGTTAGCAAATTTAACATTGTTAGCATAGTTAGCATTTTTAGCATTACTGCTAGAAATCATCGGTTAAGTTAGCTAATCAACCTGGTTAGCATTGTTAGTAAAGTTAGCATTGCTAGCATAATAAGCATTTTTAGCGTAACTGCTAGAAATCATTAGCTAAGTTAGCTAATCAACATTTTAACATGAATAGAAATCATTAGTTAAGTTAGAACTGGATCGTTTCATCTTTAAACTGTCTACCTTCACAGTATCAACTCTCTGTAAACTATGCAACCACCATGTTTACCCTAGCTACACCTTAGTAACCATATCTACATTATCTATCTATTTTTGCATTTTCATGCACTGGTAATTCCTTGGAATTGCATTTCTAGTTATTAAACTTCTTCTTCTAACGCTCGCAATTCAGCTTCAACTGTTTAACGTAGAAACTTCATTCAAACTTTGTTGCGTAGGTCTTGCTTATGCCATATGTGCTTTGTATTTTTCAACTTTGTAACTTTTATACTTTTTAAACTATTAGTTAAAAACTATTACAATTTCCCCCATAGACTTAACATTGCTCATTATGACATCACGGCAGCAATTAGAATCTTACGCCAGGTGGCTGGCCACCTGGGCACCAACTGTCAGTTTCTCTCAGGCTTTAAGCATACAATCTCTCTGAAGACTACACATATCCTGTTAAACTGTTTCCTCTGTCCACAACTGTTTCAAAATAAAAGTCCTCACTGCAATAATACACTATTAAATCATTTAACCATTGAAACTACTCAACTATTGAACTGTTCAACCATTCCAACTGTCAGTTATCATCCACTATGCCTCCAGTCAACTACATGAAACCTCCATGTACCTAGCAACCAACATAGCAACCATTAAAATTAAGTGTTTATGACCGTTTCCATAGCAACCAACATGATTATACTGCAGTAACTTCTTGTTTCCTGATAGTGGCCACCATGGATACCCTAGCAACAAATGTTTCAAAATAAAAGTCCTCACTAGCAAGTTAGCTAGTTAGCATAGTTAGCATTGTTAGCATAGTTAGCATTTTTAACATAACTGCAAAAAATCATCAACTAAGTTAGCTAATCAACCTGGTTAGCATGGTTAGCAAATTTAGCATTGTTAGCATAGTTAGCATTTTTAGCATTACTGCTAGAAATCATCGGATAAGTTAGCTAATCAACCTGGTTAGCATTGTTAGTAAAGTTAGCATTGCTAGCATAATTAGCATTTTTAGCGTAACTGCTAGAAATCATTAGCTAAGTTAGCTAATCAACATTTTAACATGAATAGAAATCATTAGTTAAGTTAGAACTGGAATGTTTCATCTTTTAACTGTCTACCTTCACACTATCAACTCTCTGTAAACTATGCAACTACCATGTTTACCCTAGCTACACCTTAGTAACCATATCTACATTATCTATCTATTTTTGCATTTTCATGCACTGGTAATTCCTTGGAATTGCATTTCTAGTTATTAAACTTCTTCTAACGCTCGCAATTCAGCTTCAACCGTTTAACGTAGAAACTTCATTCAAACTTTGTTGCGTAGGTCTTGCTTATGCCATATGTGCTTTGTATTTTTCAACTTTGTAACTTTTATACTTTTTAAACTATTAGTTAAAAACTATCACCATTTCCCCCATAGACTTAACATTGCTCATTCTGACATCACGGCAGCAATTAGAATGTTACGCCAGGTGGCCAGTCCAGGTGCAGCAGCTCTCTCTCTCTCTCAGGCATACACTGGTCTCTTGAGACTACATTTTCTGTTCCCCTGTATCAACTGTATCAACATAAGTCTTCCTAATTCCATCCAACTTTCTATCCATTCATCTTCTTCAAACCATTCACTCATCCACCCATTCTAAACAGTCTGCCTATCAACATCAATTAGACGATCTACATTCAACTTTTAAACAACCTACTCTGTCTCAGGCTTTAAGCAAAGTAAGCAAGCTCTGTCTCTGGCTCTCTTAAGACTAGCGAGTTAAATTGATTACACCTGTATCTGTATCCACTACTCTCAGTAGAGAGCTGTGTCTCTCCATTCTACAAGAATATAAGGCACATTCCATCCAACATTCTATCCATTCATCTTCTTCAGACCATTCACTTATCCACCCATTAAACTGTCTATCAACATCTATTAAACAATCTGTCTATCAACATCCATTAAACTCTCTGTCTATCAACATTAATTAGACTATCTACATTCAACTTTTAAATTATTTACTCTGTCTCAGGCTTTAAGATACTCTGGCTCTCTTAAGACTAGCCAGTTAAATTGATTACACCTGTGTCAACTACTCTCAGAGAGCTGTATCAGTGTCTCTCTTAACAAGAATATAAGGCACATTCCATCCAACCTTCTATCCATTCATCTTCTTCAGACCATTCACTCATCCACCCATTAAACTGTCAATCAATATCTATTAAATAATCTGCCTATCAACATCCATTAAACATTCTATCTATCAACATTAATTAGACTATCTTCATACAACTTTTAAAGTATTTACTGTGGGTCCCTCTCAAGCAGCGTTTATATGTCCTCCCTCGCTCCTCGATCCTCAATGATCTACATAAAGAAAGATAGAAGAAGGTCTGGACTATCCCATTGTTGCCGCTCCATCATTCTTTATGTAGATCAGTGAGGAGCGAGAGAGGACGCGTAAACGCTATGAGAAGCACCTTCTGTCTCAGGCTTTAAGCATACAATCTCATTAAGACTACAGATCCTGTTTCACTACTTCCTCTGTCCACAACTGTTTCAAAATAAAGTTCCTCACTGCAATAATACACTATTAAATCATTTAACCATTGAAACTACTCAACTATTGAACTGTTCAACCATTCCAACTGTCAGTTATCATCCACTATGCCTCCAGTCAACTACATGAAACCTCCATGTACCTAGCAACCAACATAGCAACCATTAAAACGTGTTTATGACCGTTTCCATAGCAACCAACATGATTATACTGCAGTAACTTCTTGTTTCCTGATAGTGGCCACCATGGATACCCTAGCAACAAATGTTTCAAAATAAAAGTCCTCACTAGCAAGTTAGCTAGTTACCATGGTTAGCATAGTTAGCATTGTTAGCATAGTTAGCATTTTTAGCAAAACTGCAAAAAATCATCAACTAAGTTAGATAATCAACCTGGTTAGCATTGTTAGCAAATTTAGCATTGTTAGCATAGTTAGCATTTTTAGCATTACTGCTAGAAATCATCGGTTAAGTTAGCTAATCAACCTGGTTAGCATTGTTAGCATTGCTAGCATAGTAAGCATTTTTAGCGTAACTGCTAGAAATCATTAGCTAAGTTAGCTAATCAACATTTTAACATGAATAGAAATCATTAGTTAAGTTAGAACTGGAACGTTTCATCTTTAAACTGTCTACCTTCACACCATCAACTCTCTGTAAACTATGCAACCACCATGTTTACCCTAGCTACACCTTAGTAACCATATCTACATTATCTATCTATTTTTGCATTTTCATGCACTGGTAATTCCTTGGAATTGCATTTCTAGTTCTTCTTCTAACGTATTTAATGCAGCTTCAACCGTTTGACATAGAAACTTCATTCACATTTTGCTGCGTAGGTCTTGCTTAGGACACCCGTGCTATGTATTTTTCAACTTTGTAACTTTTATACTTTTTAAACTATAAATTAAAAACTATTAAAAAATTCCCCATAGACTTAACATTGGCCTCTATGACATCACAATCAGGTCGTTGAGCAATTAGAATCTTATGCCAGGTGGCCAGCCCCACCTGCAGTAGCCCTCTCTCTCTCAGGCTTAAAGCATACAATCTCTCTGTGAAGACTACATATCCTGTTTCCTCTTTCCACAACTGTTTCAAAATAAAAGTCCTCAGTGCAATAATACACTATTCAATCATTTAACCATTTAACCATTGAAACTACTCAACTATTTAACTGTTCAACCATTCCAACTGTCAGTTATCATCAACTATGCCTCCAGTCAACTACATGAAACCTCCATGTACCTACAGTAGCAACCATTAAAATTAAGCGTTTATGACCGTTTCCATAGCAACCACAATGATTTTACTACAGTAACTTCTTTATTCCTGATAGTTAGCATTGTTAGCATAGTTAGCATTTTTAGCATAGCTGCTAGAAATGATTAGCTAAGTTAGCTAATCAACCTGGTTAGCATAGTTAACATTTTTAGCATAACTGCTAAAAATGATTAGCTAAGTTAGCTAATCAACGTGGTTAGCATTGTTAACATAATTAGCATTATTAGCATAGTTAGCATTTTTAACATTGCTGCTAGAAATCATCAACTAAGTTAGCTTATCAACCTGGTTAGCATTGTTAACATAGTAAGCATTTTTACAATAACTATTAAAAATCATTAGCTAGGTAAACCAATCAACCTGGTTATCATTGTTAACATAGTTAACATTTTAGAATACCTATTAGAAATCATTAGTTAAGTTAAAACAGGAATGTTTAAGCTTTAAAATGTCTACCTTAACACTATCAACTCTCTTTAAACTATGCAACCACCAGTGTTGGGAAGGTTACTTTAGAAATGTAATGTGTTACAGTTACAAGTTACCCTGTTTAAAATGTAATAGTAGTGTAACTATTTGAATTACATTTTTTGAGTAACGTAACTAATTACTTTTGATTACTTTTTGATTACTTTTCCGATTTTTTAATGATATATATAGTCCCCAAATCCATGCGAAGATTTCGGCCTTGGTCTACAGGCTGCCGAGCAGTTCTGTACAAGCGCACAAGGCAGCAAGGGCATTCAATACATTAATTAGCATCAAATGTTTTTGTGAGGATAATATAATGATAATCATAACACGTTTACAGGCAGGCATGTAGGCATACGCTGATGGCGCTGTAGACGTGATAGAGCCTATCAGAAGGTCCCGTATCAAACTATGGCTGTGGAGGGAAACAGTTCTTTTTACATACAATATTCTTTGCAAGGTTTTGCTGACAATATTGAGATGTAATTGAAATTGTAATTTTGAAAAATGTCAAAAGTACCTGTAATTGAATTACACATTTTTCTACAGTAACTGTAATATATTACTGTTACATTTATTTTGTAATTAAATTTCGTAACTCAATTACATGTAATGCGTTACTCCCCAACACTGGCAACCACCATGTTTACCCTAGCTACACCTTAGTAACCATATCTATATTATCTATCTATAAATGTTTTGCATTTTCATGCACTGGTAATTCCTTGGAATTGCATTTCTAGTTTTGATACTGTTGTGCGCAGAGGATACAGGGGAACAGAAATATGTAGTCTTCAGAGAGGAGCCTGAGAGAAACTGACAGTTGGTGCCCAGGTGGCTGACCAGCTGGGGTAACATTCTAATTGCTGCCGTGATGTCATAATGAGCAATGTTAAGTCTATGGGGAAATTGTTAATAGTTTTTAATTTATAGTTTAAAAAGTATAAAAGTTACAAAGTTAAAAAATACATTGCGCTGATGTCCTAAGCAAGACCTTCGTAACACAGTTTGAATGAAGTTTCTACGTTAAACGGTTCAAGCTGAATTGCGTGCGTTAGAAGAAGAACTAGAAATGCAATTCCAAGGAATTACCAGTGCATGAAAATGCAAAAATAGATAGATAATGTAGATATGGTTACTAAGGTGTAGCTAGGGTAAACATGGTGGTTGCATAGTTTACAGAGAGTTGATAGTGTGAAGGTAGACGTTTTAAAGATGAAACGTTCCAGTTCTAACTTAAGTAATGATTTCTATTCATGTTAAAGTGTTGATTAGCTAACTTAGCTAATGATTTCTAGCAGTTACGTTAAAAATGCTTATTATGCTAGCAATGCTAACTTTACTAACAATGCTAACCAGGTTGATTAGCTAACTTAACCGATGATTTCTAGCAGTAATGCTAAAAATGCTAACTATGCTAACAATGCTAAATTTGCTAACAATGCTAACCAGGTTGATTAGCTAACTTAGTTGATGATTTTTTGCAGTTATACTAAAAATGTTAACTATGCTAACAATGCTAACTAGCTAACTTGCTAGTGAGGACTTTTATTTTGAAACATTTGTTGCTAGGGTATCCATGGTGGCCACTATCAGGAAACAAGAAGTTACTGCAGTATAATCATGTTGGTTGCTATGGAAACAGTCATAAACACTTAATTTTAATGGTTGCTATGTTGGTTGCTAGGTACATGGAGGTTTCATGTAGTTGACTGGAGGCATAGTGGATGATAACTGACAGTTGGAATGGTTGAACAGTTCAATAGTTGAGTAGTTTCAATGGTTAAATGATTTAATAGTGTATTATTGCAGTGAGGACCTTTATTTTGAAACAGTTGTGGACAGAGGACGTAGTGAAACAGGATCTGTAGTCTTAATGAGATTGTATGCTTAAAGCCTAAGACAGAAGGTGCCTCTCATATAGCGTTTACGCGTCCTCTCTCGCTCCTCACTGATCTACATAAAGAATGATGGAGCGGCAACAATGGGATAGTCTATCCCTTCTTCTATCTTTCTTTATGTAGATCATTGAGGATCGAGGAGCGAGGGAGGACATGTAAACGCTGCTTGAGAGGGACCCACAGTAAATACTTTAAAAGTTGTATGTAGATAGTCTAATTAATGTTGATAGACAGAATGTTTAATGGATGTTGATAGGCAGATTGTTTAATAGATATTGATTGACAGTTTAATGGGTGGATGAGTGAATGGTCTGGAGAAGATGAATGGATAGAAGGTTGGATGGAATGTGCCTTATATTCTTGTTAAGAGAGACACTGATACAGCTCTCTGAGAGTAGTTGACACAGGTGTAATCAATTTAACTGGCTAGTCTTAAGAGAGCCAGAGTAGCCTACTCTTAAAGCCTGAGACAGAGTAAATAATTTAAAAGTTGAATGTAGATAGTCTAATTAATGTTGATAGACAGAGAGTTTAATGGATGTTGATAGACAGATTGTTTAATAGATGTTGATAGACAGTTTAATGGGTGGATGAGTGAATGGTCTGAAGAAGATGAATGGATAGAATGTTGGATGGAATGTGCCTTATATTCTTGTAGAATGGAGAGACACAGCTCTCTACTGAGAGTAGTGGATACAGATACAGGTGTAATCAATTTAACTGGCTAGTCAGCCTGAGACAGAGTAGATTGTTTAAAAGTTGAATGTAGAGCGTCTAATTGATGTTGATAGGCAGACTGTTTAGAATGGGTGGATGAGTGAATGGTTTGAAGAAGATGAATGGATATAAAGTTGAATGGAATTAGGAGGACTTATTTTGATACTGTTGTGCGCAGAGGATACAGGGGAACAGAACAGAACAGAAGTCTTCAGAGAGATTGTAAAGCCTGAGAGAAACTGACAGTTGGTGCCCAGGTGGCTGACCAGCTGGGGTAACATTCTAATTGCTGCCGTGATGTCATAATGAGCCATGTTAAGTCTATGGGGGAAATTGTAATAGTTTTTAACTAATAGTTTAAAAAGTATAAAAGTTACAAAGTTGAAAAATACAAAGCACATATGGCATAAGCAAGACCTACGCAACAAAGTTTGAATGAAGTTTCTACGTTAAACGGTTGAAGCTGAATTGCGAGCGTTAGAAGAAGTTTAACTAGAAATGCAATTCCAAGGAATTACCAGTGCATGAAAATGCAAAAATAGATAGATAATGTAGATATGATTACTAAGGTGTAGCTAGGGTAAACATGGTGGTTGCATAGTTTACAGAGAGTTGATAGGGTGAAGGTAGACAGTTTAAAGATGAAACATTCCAGCTCTAACTTAACTAATGATTTCTATCCATGTTAAAATGTTGATTAGCTAACTTAGGTAATGATTTCTAGCAGTTACGCTAAAAATGCTAACTATGCTAGCAATGCTAACTTTACTAACAATGCTAACCAGGTTGATTAGCTAACTTAACCGATGATTTCTAGCAGTAATGCTAAAAATGCTAACTATGCTAACAATGTTAAATTTGCTAATAATGCTAACCAGGTTGATTAGCTAACTTAGTTGATGCTTTTTTGCAGTTATGCTAAAAATGCTAACAATGCTAACTATGCTAACCATGCTAACTTGCTAGTGAGGACTTTTATTTTGAAACATTTGTTGCTAGGGTATCCATGGTGGCCACTATCAATAAACAAGAAGTTACTGCAGTATAATCATGTTGGTTGCTATGGAAACGGTCATAAACACTTAATTTTAATGGTTGCTATGTTGGTTGCTAGGTACATGGAGGTTTCATGTAGTTGACTGGAGGCATAGTGGATGATAACTGACAGTTGGAATGGTTGAACAGTTCAATAGTTGAGTAGTTTCAATGGTTAAATGATTTAATAGTGTATTATTGCAGTGAGGACTTTTATTTTGAAACAGTTGTGGACAGAGGAAACAGTTAACAGGATATGTAGTCTTCTGAGAGACTGTATGCTTAAAGCCAGAGAAACTGACAGTTGGTGCCCAGGTGGCCGGCCACCTGGCGTAAGATTCTAATTGCTGCCGTGATGTCATAATGAGCAATGTTAAGTCTATGGGGGAAATTGTAATAGTTTTTAACTAATAGTTTAAAAAGTATAAAAGTTACAAAGTTGAAAAATACAAAGCACACATGGCATAAGCAAGACCTACGCAACAACGTTTGAATGAAGTTTCTACGTTAAACGGTTCAAGCTGAATTGCGTGCGTTAGAAGAAGAATAATAAGAAGTTGCGGAAGAAGACTTGGAAGAACAGTACAGTGCATTTTCATGCACTGTAATAATAAGAAGAATAGGAAGAACAGTACAGTGCATTTTCATGCACTGTAATAAGAAACCTAGGAAGAACAATATAGTGCATTTTCATGCACTATAATAATAATAAGAAGAATAGGAAGAACAGTACAGTGCATTTTCATGCACTGTAATAATAAAAAGTTGAAGAAGCCTAGGAAGAACAGTACAGTGCATTTTCATGCACTGTAATAAGAAGAATAGGAAGAACAGTACAGTGCATTTTCATGCACTGTAATAAGAAGAAGAAGACGACCGAGGAAGAACAGTACAGTGCATTTTCATGCACTGTAATAAGAAGCCTAGGAAGAACAGTACAGTGCATTTTCATGCACTGTAACTAGAAAACGTAATTTCGAGGAAATTACCAGTGCATGCAAAAGCAAGACATAAAATAAAATGTGAAACAAACTTAAATTTACAAACCGAACCAATACGTGATTGAACTTTTACTCTCTGAAGCTTGACTTTTCCACCTCTGAGTGTGAGTGAGTGTGCGTGCGTGTGTGTGTGTGTGTGTGTGTGAGTGGATGTAAGTGGATGCAAGGACCATGGCTTTCTATGATGCAGTGAAATGGGGGAGTTAGGTTAGAATGTTGTGGAGTGCATGGAGAAGTGTGGTATATGAAGTGCTGCAGTCAGGTGTGTGTGTGTATGAGTGAATGGGTAGACAGAGAGAGCTGATAATGCAGGTTCAATTTAACTGGCTGTCAATTAAACTTGATAGGGCCTTGAGCACCTGGCTCTTGACACAGGTGCAAATCAGCTTAATCAGCAGTGCAGTGCGATAGACCTCTGAAGTTCGCCTACAAAAAAGCTTGCCATATATGGGCAGTTGGCTTCAATTAACTCCCGGATCTCCTTATATGGGCAAGGATAGCAGCTTCAGAGGTCTATGAAAAGTCAATGGGGAAACATATTTTGCTAATATCTCAAAAAGTATCAAGTTTACAGAACTGAAATATACATAGACTTAGTCTTATTTTCAAGACCTACGTAACAAAGTTTGAACCAAGTTTCTACGTTAAACGGTTGAAGCTAATTAGGACCTGGTTAGGAGAATAATAATAACTAGAAAACGTAATTTCGAGGAAATTACCAGTGCATGCAAAAGCAAGACATAAGATAAAATGTGAAACAAACTTAAATTTACAAACCGAACCAATACGTGATTGGACTTTTACTCTCTGAAGCTTGACTTTTCCACCTCTGAGTGTGAGTGTGTGTGAGTGTGCGTGCGTGTGTGTGTGTGTGTGTGTGTGTGAGTGGATGTAAGTGGATGTAAGGAGCATGGCTTTCTATGATGCAGTGAAATGGGGGAGTTAGGTTAGAATGTTGTGGAGTGCATGGAGAAGTGTGGTATATGAAGTGCTGCAGTCAGGTGTGTGTGTGTATGAGTGAATGGGTAGACAGAGAGAGCTGATAATGCAGGTTCAATTTAACTGGCTGTCAATTAAACTTGATAGGGCCTTGAGCACCTGGCTCTTGACACAGGTGCAAATCAGCTTAATCAGCAGTGCAGTGCGATAGACCTCTGAAGTTCGCCTACAAAAAAGCTTGCCATATATGGGCAGTTGGCTTCAATTAACTCCCGGATCTCCTTATATGGGCAAGGATAGCAGCTTCAGAGGTCTATGAAAAGTCAATGGGGAAACATATTTTGCTAATATCTCAAAAAGTATCAAGTTTACAGAACTGAAATATGCATAGCCTTAGTCTTATTTTCAAGACCTACGTAACAAAGTTTGAACCAAGTTTCTACATTAAACGGTTGAAGCTAATTAGGACCTGGTTAGGAGAATAATAATAACTAGAAATGCAATTCCAAGGAATTACCAGTGCATGAAATGCAAAAATAGATAGATAATGTAGATATGGTTACTAAAGTGTAGCTAGGGTAAATATGGTGGTTGCATAGTTTACAGAGAGTTGATAGTGTGAAGGTAGACAGTTTAAAGCTGAAACATATTGATTTGCTGATTTCTATTCATGTTAAAATGTTAACTATGGTAACAATGATAACCAGGTTGATTGGTTAACTTAGCTACTGATTTCATGCAGTAATGGTAAAAATGTTAACTATGCTAACTATGCTCACAGTGTTAACCAGGTTGATTAGCTAACTTAGCTAATGATTTCTAGCAGTTATGCTAAAAATGCTAACTATGCTAGCAATGCTAACTATGGTAACAATGCGAACTTAAACTAACAATGCTAACCAGGTTGATTAGCTAACTTAACTGATGATTTCTAGCAATAATGCTAAAAATGCTAACTATGCTAACAATGCTAAAATTGCTAACAATGCTAACCAGGTTGATTAGCTAACTTAGTTAGATGTTTTTTGCAGTTATGCTAAAAATGCTAACTATGCTAACAATGTTAACTATGCTAACCATGCTAACTAGCTAACTTGCTAGTGAGGACTTTTATTTTGAAACATTTGTTGCTAGGGTATCCATGGTGGCCACTATCAGGAAGCAAGAAGTTACTGCAGCATAATCATGTTGGTTGCTATGGAAACGGTCATAAACGCTTAATTTTAATGGTTGGTATGTTGATTGCTAGGTACATGGAGGTTTCGTGTAGTTGACTGGAGGCATAGTTGATTGCTGACAGTTGGAATGGTTGAACAGTTCAATAGTTGAGTAGTTACAATGGTTAAATGATTTAATAGTGTATTATTGCAGTGAGGACCTTTATTTTGAAACAGTTGTGGACAGAGGAAGTAGTGAAACAGAATCTGTAGTCTAAATGAGATTGTATGCTTAAAGCCTGAGACAGAAGGTGCCTCTCATATAGCGTTTACGTGTCCTCTCTCGCTCCTCGATCCTCACTGATCTACATAAAGAATGATGGAGCAGCAACAATGGGATAGTCTAGCCCTTCTTCTATCTTTCTTTATGTAGATCATTGAGGATCGAGGAGCGAGGGAGGACATATAAACGCTGCTTGAGAGGCACCCACAGTAAATACTTTGAAAGTTATATGTAGATAGTCTAATTAATGTTGATAGACAGAATGTTTAATGGATGTTGATAGGCAGATTGTTTAATAGATATTGATTGACAGTTTAATGGGTGGATGAGTGAATGGTCTGAAGAAGATGAATGGATAGAAGGTTGGATGGAATGTGCCTTATATTCTTGTTAAGAGAGACACTGATACAGCTCTCTGAGAGTAGTTGATACAGGTGTAATCAATTTAACTGGCTAGTCTTAAGAGAGAGTGTGCTTAAAGCCTGAGACAGAGTAAATCATTTAAAAGTTGAATGTAGATAGTCTAATTAATGTTGATAGACAGAGAGTTTAATGGATGTTGATAGGCAGATTGTTTAATAGATGTTGATAGACAGTTTAATGGGTGGATGAGTGAATGGTCTGAAGAAGATGAATGGATAGAAGGTTGGATGGAATGTGCCTTATATTCTTGTTAAGAGAGACACTGATACAGCTCTCTGAGAGTAGTTGATACAGGTGTAATCAATTTAACTGGCTAGTCTTAAGAGAGAGTGTGCTTAAAGCCTGAGACAGAGTAAATCATTTAAAAGTTGAATGTAGATAGTCTAATTAATGTTGATAGACAGAGAGTTTAATGGATGTTGATAGGCAGATTGTTTAATAGATGTTGATAGACAGTTTAATGGGTGGATGAGTGAATGGTCTGAAGAAGATGAATGGATAGAAAGTTGGATGGAATGTGCCTTATATTCTTGTAGACTGGAGAGACGCAGCTCTCTACTGAGAGTAGTGGATACAGATACAGGTGTAATCAATTTAACTGGCTAGTCTTAAGAGAGCCAGTGTATGTAGCCTGAGAGAGAGAGAGAGCTGCTGCACCTGGACTGGCCACCTGGCGTAACATTCTAATTGCTGCCGTGATGTCATAATGAGCAATGTTAAGTCTATGGGGAAATGTTTAATAGTTTTTAATTTACAGTTTAAAAAGTATAAAAGTTACAAAGTTGAAAAATATATTGCACAGGTCTCCTTAGTAAGACCTACGTAGCAAAGTTTGAATCAAGTTTCTACGTTAAACGGTTCAAGCTGAATTGCGAGCGTTAGAAGAAAAAGAATTATAACTAGAAATGCAATTCCAAGGAATTACCAGTGCATGAAATGCAAAAATAGATAGATAATGTAGATATGGTTACTAAGGTGTAGCTAGGGTAAATATGGTGGTTGCATAGTTTACAGAGAGTTGATAGTGTGAAGGTAGACAGTTTAAAGCTGAAACATTTTGATTTGCTGATTTCTATTCATGTTAAAATGTTAACTATGGTAACAATGATAACCAGGTTGATTGGTTAACTTAGCTACTGATTTCATGCAGTAATGGTAAAAATGTTAACTATGCTAACTATGCTCACAGTGTTAACCAGGTTGATTAGCTAACTTAACTAATGATTTCTAGCAGTTATGCTAAAAATGCTAACTATGCTAGCAATGCTAACTATGGTAACAATGCTAACTTAAACTAACAATGCTAACCAGGTTAATTAGCTAACTTAACTGATGATTTCTAGCAATAATGCTAAAAATGCTAACTATGTTAAAATTGCTAACAATGCTAACCAGGTTGATTAGCTAACTTAGTTAGATGTTTTTTGCAGTTATGCTAACTATGCTAACAATGTTAACTATGCTAACCATGCTAACTAGCTAACTTGCTAGTGAGGACTTTTATTTTGAAACATTTGTTGCTAGGGTATCCATGGTGGCCACTATCAGGAAGCAAGAAGTTACTGCAGCATAATCATGTTGGTTGCTATGGAAACAGTCATAAACGCTTAATTTTAATGGTTGGTATGTTGATTGCTAGGTACATGGAGGTTTCGTGTAGTTGACTGGAGGCATAGTTGATAACTGACAGTTGGAATGGTTGAACAGTTAAATAGTTGAGTAGTTACAATGGTTAAATGATTTAATAGTGTATTATTGCAGTGAGGACCTTTATTTTGAAACAGTTGTGGACAGAGGAAGTAGTGAAACAGAATCTGTAGTCTAAATGAGATTGTATGCTTAAAGCCTGAGACAGAAGGTGCCTCTCATATAGAGAGCCGAAGTCCCGCCCCTTCCGATTGCCTCCATGGGACCTATCTTTGGATTTTTTTTCAATGGCAGTCAATGGAGAAATATAAATTATTTTCTGGTCCCGATTGCCTTGTGCCTTGAATTACCCATATGATGTTTGTCAATTTTAATGACAATTTTTCATGTAAAGACATTTGAAAAGTATGTCGTAACTAGTGAATTACAACATTGTGAAAGATCGTGTTTCCAACGACTACAAACACATCAGTCGCGTTAGTGACGTTAGACCAATTCACAGCCACGGGCGCCAGCAACAGGTCTTATTTGAGCTTCCCCCTTGCCAATGAAAATATCATGAGTCAGAGGATTAAACACATCAGATAAGTTGTATTTCATTCATAGACTGTACAAACACTACTGTTAAGTGACTTAGCTGGCAGCAAGATGTAACCGTTAACTAGCATAATAGCTAGCTAACTAGCCAGCCTCTCGTTTGCTAGTTGGTGGCTCAGTTGGTGACGTGCATCGTTTGAGACGAGAAATGTAGTCCACTGAACGGATTCGCACAAAACTTAGATAACTTTTAAAGTCTAATGAAAAACAGAACTTTATTAATGTGAAAAATTATCTTTTAAATTCCCACACATCATATGTGAAATGCACGGTCCAACTCGAACGGGACCAAAAAATAATTGTTATCTCTCCATTGACTCCCATGCATAAAAAATCGTAAAATAGGTCCCATAGACCGGAAGTAGAAGGGCGTGACTTCGGCTCTCTATAGCGTTTACGCGTCCTCTCTCGCTCCTCGATCCTCACTGATCTACATAAAGAATGATGGAGCGGCAACAATGGGATAGTCTAGCCCTTCTTCTATCTTTCTTTATGTAGATCATTGAGGATCGAGGAGCGAGGGAGGACATATAAACGCTGCTTGAGAGGCACCCACAGTAAATACTTTGAAAGTTGTATGTAGATAGTCTAATTAATGTTGATAGACAGAATGTTTAATGGATGTTGATAGGCAGATTGTTTAATAGATATTGATTGACAGTTTAATGGGTGGATGAGTGAATGGTCTGAAGAAGATGAATGGATAGAAGGTTGGATGGAATGTGCCTTATATTCTTGTTAAGAGAGACACTGATACAGCTCTCTGAGAGTAGTTGATACAGGTGTAATCAATTTAACTGGCTAGTCTTAAGAGAGAGTGTGCTTAAAGCCTGAGACAGAGTAAATCATTTAAAAGTTGAATCTAGATAGTCTAATTAATGTTGATAGACAGAGAGTTTAATGGATGTTGATAGGCAGATTGTTTAATAGATGTTGATAGACAGTTTAATGGGTGGATGAGTGAATGGTCTGAAGAAGATGAATGGATAGAAAGTTGGATGGAATGTGCCTTATATTCTTGTAGACTGGAGAGACACAGCTCTCTACTGAGAGTAGTGGATACAGATACAGGTGTAATCAATTTAACTGGCTAGTCTTAAGAGAGCCAGTGTATGTAGCCTGAGAGAGAGAGAGAGCTGCTGCACCTGGACTGGCCACCTGGCGTAACATTCTAATTGCTGCCGTGATGTCATAATGAGCAATGTTAAGTCTATGGGGAAATGTTTAATAGTTTTTAATTTACAGTTTAAAAAGTATAAAAGTTTCAAAGTTGAAAAATATATTGCACAGGTCTCCTTAGTAAGACCTACGTAGCAAAGTTTGAATCAAGTTTCTACGTTAAACGGTTCAAGCTGAATTGCGAGCGTTAGAAGAAAAAGAATAACTAGAAATGCAATTCCAAGGAATTACCAGTGCATGAAAATGCAGAAATAGATAGATAATGTAGATATGGTTACTAAGGTGTAGCTAGGGTAAACATGGTGGTTGCATAGTTTACAGAGAGTTGATAGTGTGAAGGTAGACTGTTTAAAGATGAAACATTCCAGTTCTAACTTAACTAATGATTTCTATTCATGTTAAAATGTTGATTAGCTAACTTAGCTAATGATTTCTAGCAGTTACGCTAAAAATGCTAATTATGCTAGCAATGCTAACTTTACTAACAATGCTAACCAGGTTGATTAGCTAACTTAACCAATGATTTCTAGCAGCAATGTTAAAAATGCTAACTATGCTAACAATGCTAAATTTGCTAACAATGCTAACCAGGTTGATTAGCTAACTTAGTTGATGATTTTTTGCAGTTATGCTAAAAATGCTAACTATGCTAACAATGCTAACTATGCTAACCATGGTAACTAGCTAACTTGCTAGTGAGGACTTTTATTTTGAAACATTTGTTGCTAGGGTATCCATGGTGGCCACTATCAGGAAACAAGAAATTACTGCAGTATAATCATGTTGGTTGCTATGGAAACGGTCATAAACACTTTTTAATGGTTGCTATGTTGGTTGCTAGGTACATGGAGGTTTCATGTAGTTGACTGGAGGCATAGTGGATGATAACTGACAGTTGGAATGGTTGAACAGTTCAATAGTTGAGTAGTTTCAATGGTTAAATGATTTAATAGTGTATTATTGCAGTGAGGACCTTTATTTTGAAACAGTTGTGGACAGAGGAAGTAGTGAAACAGGATCTGTAGTCTTAATGAGATTGTATGCTTAAAGCCTGAGACAGAAGGTGCTTCTCATAGCGTTTACGCGTCCCCTCTCGCTCCTCACTGATCTACATAAAGAATGATGGAGCGGCAACAATGGGATAGTCTAGCCCTTCTTCTATCTTTCTTTATGTAGATCATTGAGGATCGAGGAGCGAGGGAGGACATATAAACGCTGCTTGAGAGGGACCCACAGTAAATACTTTAAAAGTTGTATGTAGATAGTCTAATTAATGTTGATAGATAGAATGTTTAATGGATGTTGATAGGCAGATTGTTTAATAGATATTGATTGACAGTTTAATGGGTGGATGAGTGAATGGTCTGAAGAAGATGAATGGATAGAAGGTTGGATGGAATGTGCCTTATATTCTTGTTAAGAGAGACACTGATACAGCTCTCTGAGAGTAGTTGACACAGGTGTAATCAATTTAACTGGCTAGTCTTAAGAGAGCCAGAGTAGGCCCACTCTTAAAGCCTGAGACAGAGTAAATAATTTAAAAGTTGAATGTAGATAGTCTAATTAATGTTGATAGACAGAGAGTTTAATGGATGTTGATAGACAGATTGTTTAATAGATGTTGATAGACAGTTTAATGGGTGGATGAGTGAATGGTCTGAAGAAGATGAATGGATAGAATGTTGGATGGAATGTGCCTTATATTCTTGTAGAATGGAGAGACACAGCTCTCTACTGAGAGTAGTGGATACAGATACAGGTGTAATCAATTTAACTGGCTAGTCTTAAGAGAGCCAGCCTGAGACAGAGTAGATTGTTTAAAAGTTCAATGTAGAGCGTCTAATTGATGTTGTTGATAGGCAGACTGTTTAGAATGGGTGGATGAGTGAATGGTTTGAAGAAGATGAATGGATATAAAGTTGGATGGAATTAGGAGGACTTATTTTGATACTGTTGTGCGCAGAGGATACAGGGGAACAGAATATGTAGTCTTCAGAGAGGAGCCTGAGAGAAACTGACAGTTGGTGCCCAGGTGGCTGACCAGCTGGGGTAACATTCTAATTGCTGCCGTGATGTCATAATGAGCAATGTTAAGTCTATGGGGGAAATGGTGATAGTTTTTAACTAATAGTTTAAAAAGTATAAAAGTTACAAAGTTGAAAAATACAAAGCACATATGGCATAAGCAAGACCTACGCAACAAAGTTTGAATGAAGTTTCTACGTTAAACGGTTGAAGCTGAATTGCGAGCGTTAGAAGAAGAAGTTTAATAATAAGAAGCCTAGGAAGAACAGTACAGTGCATTTTCATGCACTGTAATAACTAGAGATGTAATTCCAAGGAAATTACGAGTGCATGAAAATGCATAAATGATGAGGACTTTTATTTTGAAACAGTTGTGGGCAGAGGAAACAGTTGAACAGGATATGTTGTCTTAAGAGAGCCAGAAAGCCTGAGACAGAGAGTTGCTGCCAGGTGGCTTTGAACACCTGGCTTAAGATTCTAATTGCTTAACGACTTCATTGTGATGTCATAATCCAATGTTAAGTCTATGGGAGAAAAAATGTTTTAAAAAATTCATATAAATTAAACGATAAAGTTTTCAAAGTTGAAAATTACATAGCTGAAGTCACCTAAGTAAGACCTACGCAGCGCAGTTTGAATGAAGTTTCTACGTTGAACGGTTGAAGCTGAATTGAACGCACAAAAAGTGACTGAAGACTATAATATCGATAATAAGAATAAACAGCATAACAGTAGAGTGCATTTTCATGCACTCTAATAATAAGAAACCTAGGAAGAACAATATAGTGCATTTTCATGCACTATAACTAGAAATGCAATTCCAAGGAATTACCAGTGCATGAAAATGCAAAAATAGATAGATAATGTAGATATGGTTACTAAGGTGTAGCTAGGGTAAACATGGTGGTTGCATAGTTTACAGAGAGTTGATAGTGTGAAGGTAGACAGTTAAAAGATGAAACATTCCAGTTCTAACTTAACTAATGATTTCTATTCATGTTAAAATGTTGATTAGCTAACTTAGCTAATGATTTCTAGCAGTTACGCTAAAAATGCTAATTATGCTAGCAATGCTAACTTTACTTACAATGCTAACCAGGTTGATTAGCTAACTTAACCGATGATTTCTAGCAGTAATGCTAAAAATGCTAACTATGCTAACAATGCTAAATTTGCTAACCATGCTAACCAGGTTGATTAGCTAACTTAGTTGATGATTTTTTGCAGTTATGTTAAAAATGCTAACTATGCTAACAATGCTAACTATGCTAACTAGCTAACTTGCTAGTGAGGACTTTTATTTTGAAACATTTGTTGCTAGGGTATCCATGGTGGCCACTATCAGGAAACAAGAAGTTACTGCAGTATAATCATGTTGGTTGCTATGGAAACGGTCATAAACACTTAATTTTAATGGTTGCTATGTTGGTTGCTAGGTACATGGAGGTTTCATGTAGTTGACTGGAGGCATAGTGGATGATAACTGACCGTTGGAATGGTTGAACAGTTCAATAGTTGAGTAGTTTCAATGGTTAAATGATTTAATAGTGTATTATTGCAGTGAGGACTTTTATTTTGAAACAGTTGTGGACAGAGGAAACAGTTTAACAGGATATGTGTAGTCTTCAGAGAGATTGTATGCTTAAAGCCTGAGAGAAACTGACAGTTGGTGCCCAGGTGGCTGGCCACCTGGCGTAAGATTCTAATTGCTGCCGTGATGTCATAATGAGCAATGTTAAGTCTATGGGGGAAATTGTAATAGTTTTTAACTAATAGTTTAAAAAGTATAAAAGTTACAAAGTTGAAAAATACAAAGCACATATGGCATAAGCAAGACCTACGCAACAAAGTTTGAATGAAGTTTCTACGTTAAATGGTTGAAGCTGAATTGCGAGCGTTAGAAGAAGAAGTTTAACTAGAAATGCAATTCCAAGGAATTACCAGTGCATGAAAATGCAAAAAAAAATAGATAATGTAGATATGGTTGCTAAGGTGTAGCTAGGATAAACTTGGTGGTTGCATAGTTTACAGAGAGTTGATAGTGTGAAGGTAGACAGTTTAAAGATGAAACATTCCAGCTCTAACTTAACTAATGATTTCTATTCATGTTAAAATGTTGATTAGCTAACTTAGGTAATGATTTCTAGCAGTTACGCTAAAAATGCTAATTATGCTAGCAATGATAACTTTTCTAACAATGCTAACCAGGTTGATTAGCTAACTTAACCGATGATTTCTAGCAGTAATGCTAAAAATGCTAACTATGCTAACAATGCTAAATTAGCTAATAATGCTAACCAGGTTGATTAGCTAACTTAGTTGATGATTTTTTGCAGTTATGCTAAAAATGCTAACTATGCTAACCATGCTAACTAGCTAACTTGCTAGTGAGGACTTTTATTTTGAAACATTTGTTGCTAGGGTATCCATGGTGGCCACTATCAAGAAACAAGAAGTTACTGCAGTATAATCATGTTGGTTGCTATGGAAACGGTCATAAACACTTAATTTTAATGGTTGCTATGTTGGTTGCTAGGTACATTGAGGTTTCATGTAGTTGACTGGAGGCATAGTGGATGATAACTGAAAGTTGGAATGGTTGAACAGTTCAATAGTTGAGTAGTTTCAATGGTTAAATGATTTGATAGTGTATAATTGCAGTGAGGACTTTTACTTTGAAACAGTTGTGGACAGAGGAAACAGTTAACAGGATATGTAGTCTTCTGAGAGACTGTATGCTTAAAGCCAGAGAAACTGACAGTTGGTGCCCAGGTGGCCGGCCACCTGGCGTAAGATTCTAATTGCTGCCGTGATGTCATAATGAGCAATGTTAAGTCTATGGGGGAAATTGTAATAGTTTTTAACTAATAGTTTAAAAAGAATAAAAGTTACAATGTTGAAAAGTACAAAGCCCACATCGCGTAAGTAAGACCTACGCAACAAAATTTGAATGGAGTTTCTACGTTAAGCGGTTGAAGCTGAATTGCGTGCGTTAGAAGAAGAATAATAAGAAGAAGCAGAAGACCGAGGAAGAACAGTACAGTGCATTTTCATGCACTGTAATAATAAGAAGCCTAGGAAGAACAGTACAGTGCATTTTCATGCACTGTAATAATAAGAAACCTAGGAAGAACAATATAGTGCATTTTCATGCACTATAACTAGAAATGCAATTCCAAGGAATTACCAGTGCATGAAAATGCAAAAATATATAGATAGATAATGTAGATATGGTTACTAAGGTGTAGCTAGGGTAAACATGGTGGTTGCATAGTTTAAAGACAGTTGATGTGTGAAGTTAGACAGTTTAAAGCTTAAACATTCCAGTTGTAACTTAACTAATGATTTCTAAAAGGTATGTTAAAATGTTATCTAACTATGTTAACAATGATAACCAGGTTGATTGGTTTACTTAGCTAATGATTTATAACAGTTATGGTAAAAACGCTAACAATAATAACAATGTTAACTATGTTAACAATGTTAACCAGGTTGATTAGCTAACCTAGCTAATGATTTCTATCAGTTATGCTAAAAATGCTAACTATGCTAACAGTGCTAACTATGCAAACCAGGTTGATTAGCTAACTTAGCTAATCATTTCTAACAGTTATGCTAACAATGCTAACTATGTTAACAATGCTAACTAGGTTGATTAGCTAACTTAGCTAATCATTTCTAGCAGCTATGCTAAAAATGCTAACTATGTTAACAATGCTAACTATGCTAACCATGCTAACTAGGTTGATTAGCTAACTTAGCTAATCATTTCTAGCAGCTATGCTAAAAATGCTAAATATGCTAACAATGCTAACCATGCTAACTAGCTAACTTGCTACTGAGGACTTCTATTTTGAAACATTTGTTGATAGGGTATCCATGGCTGCCACTATCGGGAATAAAGAAGTTACTGTAGTAAAATCATGTTGGTTGCTATGGAAACGGTCATAAACGCTTGATTTTAATGGTTGCTATGTTGGTTGCTAGGTACATGGAGGTCTCATGTAGTTGACTGGAGGCATAGTTGATGATAACTGACAGTTGGAATGGTTGAACAGTTAAATAGTTGAGTAGTTTCAATGGTTAAATGATTTAATAGTGTATTATTGCAGTGAGAACTTTTATTTTGAAACAGTTTTGGAAAGAGGAAACAGTTAACAGGATATGTAGTCTTCACAGAGAGATTGTATGCTTAAAGCCTGAGAGAGAGAGAGAGAGAGCTGCTGCAGGTGGGGCTGGCCACCTGGCATAAGATTCTAATTGCTTAACGATCCGACTGTGATGTCATAGAGGCCAATGTTAAGTCTATGGGGAAATTTTTAATAGTTTTTAATTTTTAGTTTAAAAAGTATAAAAGTTACAAAGTTGAAAAATACATAGCAGCATGCCCCTATTGAAGACCTACGTTGCAACGTTTGAATGAAGTTTCTAGGTTAAACGGTTCAAGCTGAATAGAAAAAATGAATTTGATCAGCGGAATAATAATAAGAAGAAGCCTAGGAAGAACAGTACAGTGCATTTCCATGCACTGTAACTAGAAATGCAATTCCAAGGAATTACCAGTGCATGAAAATGCAAAAAAGATAGATAATGTAGATATGGTTACTAAGGTGTAGCTAGGGTAAACATGGTGGTTGCATAGTTTACAGAGAGTTGATAGTGTGAAGGTAGACAGTTTAAAGTTGAAACATTCTCAGTTCTAACTTAACTAATGATTTCTATTCATGTTAAAATGTTGATTAGCTAACTTAGCTAATGATTTCTAGCAGTTGTGCTAAAAATGCTAATTATGCTAGCAATGCTAACTTTACTAACAATGCTAACCAGGTTGATTAGCTAACTTAACCGATGATTTCTAACAGTAATGCTAAAAATGCTAACTATGCTAACAATGCTAGATTTGCTAACAATGCTAACCAGGTTGATTAGCTAACTTAGTTGATGATTTTTTGCAGTTATGCTAAAAATGCTAGCTATGCTAACAATGCTAACCATGCTAACTAGATAACTTGCTAGTGAGGACTTTTATTTTGAAACATTTGTTGCTAGGGTATCCATGGTGGCCACTATCAGGAAACAAGAAGTTACTGCAGTATAATCATGTTGGTTGCTATGGAAACGGTCATAAACGCTTAATTTAAATGGTTGCTATGTTGGTTGCTAGGTACATGGAGGTTTCGTGTAGTTGACGATAACTTACAGTTGGAATGGTTGAACAGTTAAATAGTTTAGTAGTTTCAATGGTTAAATGATTTAATAGTGTATTATTGCAGTGAGGACTTTTATTTTGAAACAGTTGTGGACAGAGGAAACAGTTAACAGGATATGTAGTCTTCAGAGAGATTGTATGCTTATAGCCAGAGAAACTGACAGTTGATACAGGTGTAATCAATTTAACTGGCTAGTCTTAAGAGAGCCAGAGTGTATATTCTTGAAGCCTGAGACAGAGTAAATAATTTAAAAGTTGAATGTAGTCTAATTAATGTTGATAGACAGAGAGTTTAATGGATGTTGATAGACAGTTTAATGGGTGGATGAGTGAATGGTCTGAAGAAGATGAATGGATAGAAAGTTGGATGGAATGTGCCTTATATTCTTGTAGAATGGAGAGACACAGCTCACTACTGAGAGTAGTAGATACAGATACAGGTGTAATCAATTTAACTGGCTAGTCTTAAGAGAGCCAGAGTGTAGAGATACCTGAGCCTGAGACAGAGTAGATTGTTTAAAAGTTGAATGTAGATCGTCTAATTGATGTTGATAGGCAGACTGTTTAGAATGGGTGGATGAGTGAATGGTTTGAAGAAGATGAATGGATAGAAAGTTCGATGGAATTAGGAAGACTTATGTTGATACAGTTGATACAGGGGAACAGAAAATGTAGTCTCAAGAGCCTGAGAGAGAGAGAGAGCTGCTGCACCTGGACTGGCCACCTGGCGTAACATTCTAATTGCTGCCGTGATGTCATAATGAGCAATGTTAAGTCTATGGGAGAAATGGTAATAGTTTTTAACTAATAGTTTAAAAAGTATAAAAGTTACAAAGTTGAAAAATACAAAGCACATATGGCATAAGCAAGACCTACGCAACAAAGTTTGAATGACGTTTCTACGTTAAACGATTCAAGCTGAATTGCGAGCGTTAGAAGAAGAAAAATAAGAAGAATACTAGGAAGAACAGTACAGTGCATTTTCATGCACTGTAATAAGAAGAAGATGCCCAGGAAGAACAGAACAGTGCATTTGCATGCACTGTAATAAGAAGAAGATGCCCAGGAAGAACAGAACAGTGCATTTGCATGCACTGTAATAATAATAAGAAGATGCCCAGGAAGAACAGAACAGTGCATTTGCATGCACTGTAATAATAACTAGAAATGCAATTCCAAGGAATTACCAGTGCATGAAAATGCAAAAAAAAAATTATAGATAGATAATGTAGATATGGTTACTAAGGTGTAGCTAGGGTAAACATAGTGGTTGCAAAGTTTAAAGAGAGTTGATAGTGTTAAGATAGACATGTTAAAGCTTAAACATTCCTGTTCTAACTTAACTAATGATTTCTAACAGGTATTCTAAAATGTTAACTATGCTAACAATGATAACCAGGTTGACTGATTTACTTGGCTAATGATTTCTAACAGTTATTGTAAAAATGATAGCTATGTTAACAATGCTAACCAGGTTGATAAGCTAACTTAGCTGATGATTTCTAACAATAATGCTAAAAATGTTAACTATGCTAACAATGCTGACTATGCTAACAATGCTAACCAAGTTGATTAGCTAACTTAGCTAATCATGTTTAGCAGTTATGCTAAAAATGCTAACAATGCTAACTATGGTAACAATGCTAACCAGGTTGATAAACTAACTTAGCTAATAATTTTTAGCAGTTATGCTAAAAATGCTAACTATGCTAACTAGCTAACTTACTACTGAGGACTTCTATTTTGAAACATTTGTTGATAGGGTATCCATGGCTGCCACTATCAGGAATAAAAAAGTTACTGTAGTAAAATTATGTTAGTTGCTGTGGAAACGGTCATAAACGCTTAATTTTAATGGTTGCTATGTTCGTTGCTAGGTACATGGAGGTCTCATGTAGTTGACTGGAGGCATAGTTGAAGATAACTGACAGTTGGAATGGTTGAACAAATAGTTGAATAGTTTCAATGGTTAAATGATTTAATAGTGTATTATTGCAGTGATGACTTTTATTTTGAAACAGTTGTGGAAAGAGAGTTTAACAGGATATGTAGTCTTCACAGAGAGATTGTATGCTTAAAGCCTGAGAGAGAGAGGGCTGCTGCAGGTGGGGCTGGCCACCTGGCATAAGATTCTAATTGCTGATCCGATTGTGATGTCATAGAGGCCAATGTTAAGTCTATGGGGAAATTTGTAATAGTTTTTAATTTATAGTTTAAAAAGTATAAAAGTTACAAAGTTGAAAAATACATAGCAGCATTCCCCTATTTAAGACCTACGTTGCGACGTTTGAATGAAGTTTCTAAGTTAAACGGTTCAAGGTGAATAGAAAAAATGAATTTGATCAGCGGAACAATAATAACTAGAAATGCAATTCCAAGGAATTACCAGTGCATGAAAATGCAAAAAAAATATAGATAGATAATGTAGATATGGCTACTAAGGTATAGCTAGGGTAAACATGGTGGTTGCATAGTTTAAAGAGAGTTGATAGTGTTTAGGTAGACATTTTAAAGCTTAAACATTCCTGTTCTAACTTAACTAATGATTTCTAAAAGGTATTTTAAAATGTTAACTATGCTAACAATGATAACCAGGTTGATTGGTTTACTTGGCTAATGATTTCTAGCAGTAATGCTAAAAATGTTAACTATGCTAACAATGCTAACTATGCTAACAATGCTAACCACGTTGATTAGCTAACTTAGCTAATCATTTTTAGCAGTTATGCTAAAACTGCTAACAATGCTAACAATGTTAACTATGCTAACAATGCTAACCAGGTTGATCAGCTAACTTAGCTAATCATTTTTAGCAGTTATGTTAAAAATGCTAACTATGCTAACAATGTTAACTATGCTAACCATGCTAACTAGCTAACTTGGTACTGAGGACTTTTATTTTGAAACATTTGTTGATGGGGTATCCATGGCTGCCACTATCAGGAATAAAGAAGTTACTGTAGTAAAATCATGTTGGTTGCTATGGAAACGGTCATAAACGCTTAATTTTGATGGTTGCTATGTTGGTTGCTAGGTGCATGGAGGTCTCATGTAGTTGACTGGAGGCATAGTTGATGATAACTGACAGTTGGAATGGTTGAACAGTTAAATAGTTGAGTAGTTTCAATGGTTAAATGATTTAATAGTGTATTATTGCAGTGAAGACTTTTATTTTGAAACAGTTGTGGAAAGAGGAAACAGTTAACAGGATATGTAGTCTTCACAGAGAGATTGTATGCTTAAAGCCTGAGAGAGAGAGGGCTGCTGCAGGTGGGGCTGGCCACCTGGCATAAGATTCTAATTGCTTAATGATCCGATTGTGATGTCATAGAGGCCAATGTTAAGTCTATGGGGAAATTTGTAATAGTTTTTAATTTATAGTTTAAAAAGTATAAAAGTTACAAAGTTGAAAAATACTTAGCAGCCTTCCCCTATTTAAGACCTACGTTGCGACGTTTGAATGAAGTTTCTAAGTTAAACGGTTCAAGCTGAATAGAAAAAATGAATTTGATCAGCGGAATAATAATAAGAAGAAGAAGAAGCCTTGGAAGAACAGTACAGTGCATTTTCATGCACTGTAACTAGAAATGCAATTCCAAGGAATTACCAGTGCATGAAAATGCAAAAATAGATAATGTAGATATGGTTACTAAGGTGTAGCTAGGGTAAACATGGTGGTTGCATAGTTTACAGAGAGTTGACAGTGTGAAGGTAGACAGTTTGTTGAAACATTCCAGTTCTAACTTAACTAATGATTTCTATTCATGTTAAAATGTTAACTATGGTAACAATGATAACCAGGTTGATTGGTTAACTTAGCTACTGATTTCTTGCAGTTATGGTAAAAATGTTAACTATACTAACTATGCTCACTGTGCTAACCAGGTTGATTAGCTAACTTAACTAATAATTTCTAGCAGTTATGCTAAAAATGCTAACTATGCTAGCAATGCTAACTATGGATACAATGCTAACTTTACTAACAATGCTAACCAGGTTGATTAGCTAACTTAACCGATGATTTCTAACAATACTGTTAAAAATGCAAACTATGCTAAATTTGGTAACAATGTTAACCAGGTTGGTTAGCTAACTTAGTCGATGATTTTTTGCAGTTATGCTAAAAATGCTAACTATGCTAACCAGGTTGATTAGCTAACTTAGCTAATCATTTCTAGAAGTTATGCTAAAAATGCTAACCATGCTAACTAGCTAACTTGCAATTGAGGACTTTTATTTTGAAACATTTGTTGCTAGGGTATCCATGGTGGCCACTATCAGGAAACAAGAAGTTACTGCAGTACAATCATGTTGGTTGCTATGGAAACGTTCATAAACGCTTAATTTTGATGGTTGCTATGTTGGTTGCTAGGTACATGGAGGTCTCATGTAGTTGACTGGAGGCATAGTTGATGATAACTGACAGTTGGAATGGTTCAACAGTTAAATAGTTGAGTAGTTTCAATGGTTAAATGATTTAATAGGCTATTATCACGCTGAAACGTAGTACTTCCGCTCTCAGTGATGTTTGTGGAGTACGACTTCCGGAATATTCGCCCATGATGAACCTATGATGGACGAACCGAAGTATACGGAATCACTGGTAAATTTACCTAAAATTACTTTTTCAGACGTGCACAAGATCATTGAACAACACTCTCTTAAGTAGGGTTCAGACCAAAGCGTCCCGACGAGACGAGCCGCGACGTTCTAAAACCTTGCGACTGCGACTCAACGTGTTTAATGCTCTGCGACGGCTTGCGACTGCTTGCAACTACGTGCAACTTCTAATTTACACCGCTGCAACTCCGTCTCGTCGCGTCGGGAATCTTCGGTGTGAATTGGGCTTTACAGCCCGCTCCAAAGTGGACAAGGGGTACAGTTTTTTTTTCGAAAAATTCATATACAACTATGAAGGTGAGTGCAGTTAACACAACGTTAGATTAGAAAGGATAGCTAATGCTAATGTCAGTTTGGCGTCAGCTCAGATGTTCGTGTGGATATAAGGTGTTTAACCTACCCTAATAAAAGTAAGATTATTCGTTTTAAAATGAGGCTGAGACAATTCACCCATTTCATTTGTATTCTGATAGGATAGGAAGAACGTTAGTCTCAGTCAGTCCCAGCTAACTCATAAGGTCCGAGATCCCTAAGTGCCTTGGATCTTTAAGAGCTAGCTAACGTCAGCATATGAGTGTCCCTTTTGCTAGAATGAACATGTATACCGGTATGGCAAATACAAAGTATATGCATTAATTATTGTTTTGTCCACCAGTGTCCAACATCTTTGACAGGAAGGTTGCGGTCAGGTCTAGGTGTTACAGGTCAATGAAGAAGCGAGAACAGCCCCACTATTTGCAGGTTATATTAGGAAGCTAAGGCATAGACAAGAAGTTAACTCCCTCCACTGTTGCACATGTCCAATATGAAATTATTATAATAATGTAACTTTGCATTTAAATTCTTTAATATCTTTCATAATAACTTTTTTAACTGTCCCACCACCACTCCACCCAAGATATCACACATGAGGAGGAACTGACATCCTTGTATCCTTGTATTAATGTAGATTGTTTTCCAAGCTGATGCAGCTGAACTTGAAGAAACCTCATGCAGCTGTACAGCAGGCAAGGTTCTGTGCAACCATCTAGTGGCCTTGCTGTTCCAGAGTGCCCATTACAGCATGTTGCAGGTGAGGTTTGGGCTGATGTTTGCTAGTTGATTGGAATGACACTGATTCTAGAGGTCTACCTTTGATTGTTAACAAGCATATCCTCAATCCCGGTTTGCTCTTCTATCTCTTGTTCTGCAGGTGAGAGCTGTGCCACCACCTGTGTCCTGCACAAGCTCCCTTCAAACATGGCACCGACCAAGGACCAAGGTAAAATTGGAGTCGCCACTCTGCTTGGCTACTCTGAGCTGTGTGTTTACACTGTTACAAGCAAGATACTATTACAATCAAGGCTACTTAATATCATTCCCAGGGTATCCATGCAGAGCCGGTTCAGGACCTGGTTGTTAGAAGACCAAAGCCATCCGCCAGGAGTGTATGCAAATCAACACTCTATCAAGCATACACTGGTAATGCTACTACTGTAACTAATATGATACAATTATGTATTCTACAGCAGCTAACAATATCTTGCCACTTCTTTTGTACACAAAGATTATGTAGCGAATATAACACTTTAGTGAACAATTCTCCAGAAAAGACTCTTGACATCAGAATTGAAAAGTAAAACAAGCTGCAAGAGATGTGTGGATAATTAACACTTACTGTTTTACATTTTGTTTCAGGATCCCTCCCTGACCCACAAGTCTTGTCTCTTGGGACGGGACTGAAAAACCTCAGGCCCCAACCACTAATATCCTCAGTGCTGCATGGCTTGTCTCAACTCTCCATGGTCGACTCCAGGTGTGGACCTGTGCCGCGAGGTTCACCCCTGTCCTACCAGTGTCCTCCTGTGGTCAAACACGGAGATTGCGTCCAACACCCAGATGCACCAACATTCCCTAAACTGCCTTTAGAGGGATCAACATTTAGCACTACTTTTCCAAACTTTGACCCAAACTCCCAACAGTTTCTCCATTTAGACAGCTTAACTGTGACACACGAGATGGCAGCTGAGAGAGAGGAGCAGACACGTGAGCAGTCTGAGTGCCCATTATGGCAAGCTTTACGCAAGCCTAGAGTGACAGCTAGTAGGTTCTATGAGGTTAGCCACGTGAAAGGGTCGTCTTCTGGTGAGTCCCTGGCTGGGCGGATACTTAAAGGAATACGCCACCCAAAAATGAAATTAAGCTAGTCTCGGTCACCCCCAGAGTTAGAACAGTGAAAAAAACCCGGTTAAAATCCGTCCGGGCATTCTCCTGCTTTGGGAGCAGCGATGTTAGCTTTAGCTTAGAACAGTTGCTGTAGATGAAGGGTGTCAGTGAGCACGTCCTCCAAAAAGTGACCGAGACGTCTACATTTTTTCCTAAATATATCTTGGGAGCCGTGTGTTCAAAACGAGTACAAATCATAATGCAAAATCGAACGAGACTATTACCTGGGCAGATCTTTACTTGGAACTATTTTCAGCCTCATCGCCGACGAAGCACCGCTAGCTATAGGCGCAAAGTTCTCACGTAGCAGTCTTGTAAACTCCCAACTAGATTCGACTGGAACTTCACAAGTGGTGCTACGTGAGAACTTTGCGCCTAGCTAGCGGTGCTTCGTCGGCGATGAGGCTGAAAATAGTTCCAAGTAAAGATCTGCCCAGGTAATAGTCTCGTTCGATTTTGCGTTATGATTTGTACTCGTTTTGAACACACGGCTCCCAAGATATATTTAGAAAGAAATGTAGACGTCTCGGTCACTTTTTGGAGGACGTGCTCACTGACACCCTTCATCTACAGCAACTGTTCTAAGCTAAAGCTAACATCGCTGCTCCCAAAGCAGGAGAATGCCCGGACGGATTTTAACCGGGTTTTTTTCACTGTTCTAACTCTGGGGGTGACCGAGACTAGCTTAATTTCATTTTTGGGTGGCGTATTCCTTTAAGGGAGTTCGCCAAACTCCCGCAATGAAAAGGGGCCTTGATCGGGAGCCACAGGTGCTAGAACAATATTCAAAACACTTCAATGTTAATGTCTCACGCTGCGGATTTGTTATCCATCCAGATGCTCCTCACCTTGGGGCTAGCCCCGATGGAAAGGTATATGACCCAAGTGCCATTCCGTGTTTTGGGCTTGCTGAAGTGAAATGCCCAGACATCTCTAGCATTTCTGAGGCAGGACATGTCAAAATGGTGAATGGTCAGGCAAAACTGAAACAGAATCATAAATACCACTGGCAGGTTCAAGGCCAATTAGCAGTAACTGGATTAAGTTGGTGCGATTTCATAACAGACACTGAGAGAGACTTCACTGTCGAAAGAGTCTGGAGGGATGATGAAATGATAAAAGAAATGAAAAAGAAGGTGGACCTGTACTTCTTTGGTACATATATGAATGTGTATCTTCAGCAGAAAGTGAAATGAATTTAATGAATAAAGGAACTGAATGACTAAAGGTTTTTTTTTATTAATTCCCTTTTTTGAGTACATTGACATTGTACATCTACTACATCACATATTTACAATACTGTCAGGACAGACTGATCTTTAGAATTTATTATAGATGAAAGATGTATATATCTATATACACATCTCATGCAATATTTTCAGTATACAGTTAAATTCATGTGATCAGGGGAAACACTACTCAACAGGGATGTGGCCTTTTAAATCAAGTGGTCCCTGGAAGTTGGTCATCACACAACAAACCGTCCACAGCTGGTTGACTGTCCCAGACAAGGTAAGAGGGAGAGTGTGTTCCCAGATTCGGTATTCCTTGACCCTGCGTATTGCTCGTTCTACAAGGATTCGAAGTCGGGCAATTGCTTGTGTTTTCAGAGCATCCTCTTTAGTGAACTGTGCTGTGGTTAGAGATTAAATAAATTAATTTATATTATTTCAGTGAGTGACTTTAGTACTTTAACATGTTTGCACATCATATAGATTATTAGTTTTCATTTTAAATGTTAAATTTGAAATTTTATGCCTACCTGTCATCTTGAAGGGTGGCATAATCAGCGTTGCCCCACGGTCAGCTAGCAGCTTCTCGATGGTGAAGCCCTTGTCTGCCATGCAGCCGTCTCCTGGCTCCATTAAGTCGTGTAGTCCACTTCGTTCAGTCAGCTCTCGGTCAGAGATGGAGCCAGTGAAGAGACTTGAAACAAAAGTCACAGCACTACATGGGGCAATCCCAATTAAGCCCTTCAAGGTTGTCGTGTTTTTGTACGATGAGAAAACCTCTGACTGGAGAGTGAGGGATGATGGATTCTGACATCGCACCTCAGTGCAGTCAATGATTACCCGAACATCTGGACTGTACTGCACAAATTTACTTGGCATGGTGTTCCTGACTTGCTGTTTACTCATCCAGATGGGAAGAGAGCCAAGGAGCAGGTAAAGGTAGTTGGCCCACGTTATAATAACACGGGAGACTGTGGACACACTGACATGAAACATATCAGCCAGCACCTTCTCTTGCAAGCCTGCAGCAATTCGGCAGCAGAAAAGAAAAAACTCATCCACCAGTTGCAGTCTACGTGTTGGACTGGGAGAAAGGGGTTCAAATGTTTGTCCCTTTTTCTGAGCTTTTGACCAATAAACCAACATGGAGGCAGATGGTTGAATAGCCTCCCAGAAATGACAAAAAACCTCTCGTGACGTGAATCTTGTGTAAAAAAGAATGTCCTTGTCTGAAACACAGAATCTGTGAAAATGCACTTGACCCACTTTCAGCTGTGACAGCTCTGTTGTCAGCTCCTTGATTTGATCTTCCAATTGTTGTATGCGTGCAGCTGCAGCATCCAGTGCACCTGTATGAGATGAGAGAAAAAAAGTAAGACATCTGACTCAAATTTTGACTGACATACTGGAAGTAGTTTGGACCTCTAAGCTAAGTTACTTTTGTACTTGTGATGGAGCTTTTTAGAATCAGATTTTATTGGTCTAGTAATATGCAAGTATTTTAATTGCATACACAAGCAATTAAAATTTGACTTCGGTAGGTGTTAGGTGTTAGCTCTCAAAACAAAGTATGGACAAGTATACAATGGACAGTATACATTCCACACTGTGGTATTGTTAAAATGCTGGGATGTCATTAAGACTAAACATTGTGCTACGTATGGTTTAAGCATGGGCTACTGGTAGGTAATCATGAGGAGGTAAACAACACTGGCAAACACTGACATACCTGGTTTAGGAGCAGAATCGTAGTCATGCTCTGACATCCCCGAAGCGGCGGTCTCCTCCATCGCCTCTTCCTCTTCCTCATGTGGCAGGGGCTGCTCCAGAGGAATGTCGTCCACACAAATGTCATAGCCTAAGCGGGTTGATGCTCTTTCATAAGCGGACTCCCTTCTTGGCTGTCCCCAGTTGTTCCATTGAAAAAGCGAGGGCACAGACCCGATTTTCAGACGCTTTATGCGACCGCGTTTGGCAAAATTAGTCACGTCAGCTAACGCTAGCATACTAGCACTAGTGTAATCGGATTCAGCAAAGTGCCGGCTACAAACAAACGTGCTACCTTGCTTGATTTTAAAGTTAGGCCCTTCATCCCGGCGAACCGCTTTAATCCACTGCTTCCTTAGACTCACTTCAGTCGGGAAACCATGGAAACTTAGGTAGGGTTGGCGTTGTTTGTTGGATTTACAAAGTGGAACAGAGCAGTGACATCTAGATTTGGCTTGAGCCATTGTTGATTTGCGACGGAAGTGGAAATGCATAAAGTTAACCAATCGCGGCCATGACACCCGGAAGAGTGATAATCCCCTATAGTGTATTATTGCAGTGAGGACTTTTATTTTGAAACAGTTGTGGAAAGAGGAAACAGTTAACAGGATATCTAGTCTTCTGAGAGACTGTATGCTTACCCTGCGATCCATTTGTATCGTAAGTCACCCGCCCGAGTTGTAAAGTGTAAATTACCCAGCTTTCTTGCGGCATTTTACGGAGGAACGCCCCCTTTACCTCGGAGTACTTGCGAGTACCCCGAGTTGGGCTTACGACCTGTAAACAAACATGGCTGTGCCCATAGTCGAGATGAGATGACATGTGTTTTCTTTGTATTTGTACCGTGTTGGTCGTTTTAATGACAATGGAATGCTTTAACATACTAGATTGCATTGCTGCTTCAATCCGGCCACCAATTCATACATTTAACGGTCTTGCTGTGCGTGCAATACAATGTAATGATTTTTTTCCCAGCTGTTTTGCTAAAGAGGCTAGCACACAACAATAACAATGACTAGCTAGCCTGCTAATGCCCATCTAGCTCATTAGAAATGCGACAGCACTTGTTGAAATTGCCCAAAAATGTTTTTATTATTCATTCCCATTGACCATACCCAAAAAGGGAGAATGAGGGACATCTGCTTGTGTTCTAGACAAATGTACAGCACTAAGAGACAGTTGCTGCCCTGGTGGCATCCATCTTCTTTCCCAAAAGACTACAAACTCCAGCCTTCACGCTAGCCACTAATTCTCACATGTCGGGCGGGTAAACGTACGAGACTACCAACCCTGCCAACACTAAATGGAATGCACCATTAAAGCCAGAGAAACTGACAGTTGGTGCCCAGGTGGCCGGCCACCTGGCATAAGATTCTAATTGCTGCCGTGATGTCATAATGAGCAATGTTAAGTCTATGGGGAAATAGCTCAATGTTAAATCTATGGGGAAATCGTTTTTTAGTTCATAGTTTAAAAAGTATAAAAGTTACAAAGTTGAAAAATACAAAGCACACATGGCATAAGCGAGACCTACGCAACAAAGTTTGAATGAAGTTTCTACGTTAAACGGTTCAAGCTGAATTGCGCGCGTTAGAAGAAGAAAAATAAAGACTAGAAATGCAATTCCAAGGAATTACCAGTGCATGAAAATGCAAAAATAGATAGATAATGTAGATATGGTTAATACTAAGGTGTAGCTAGGGTAAACATGGTGGTTGCATAGTTTACAGAGAGTTGATAATGTGAAGGTAGACAGTTTAAAGATGAAACGTTCCAGTTCTAACTTAAAGGGATATTCCGCCATTTTTGGAAATACGCTAATTTTCCACCTTCCCTCGAGCAAAACAATCGATATTTACCTTGTTCCCGTTCATCCAGCCATTCTGTGAGTCTGGCGATACAACTTTTAGCTTCAGCCTAGCATAGATCATTGAATCGGATTAGACCATTAGCTTCTCGCCTGCTAGCTTCATGTTTAAAAGTGACTAAGATTTCTGGTAATTTTCCCATTTAAAACGTGTCTCCTCTCAAGTTAGAAAGTGCAATAAGACCAACTGAAAATGAAACCTGGCGTTTTTCTAGGCTGATTTGACATGGAACTACACTCTCATCTGGCGTAATAATCAAGGCAACTTGCAGCTACTGGCACTACTACTGCTTGTTGTCTATGGGGACTATTTTCAGATGCTGCGTAAGATATCACTGCGCCTATGGTACGTTTGCAAGTTGCCTTGATTATTACGCCAGATGAGAGTGTAGTTCCATGTCAAATCAGCCTAGAAAAACGCCAGGTTTCATTTTCAGTTGGTCTTATTGCACTTTCTAACTTGAGAGGAGACACGTTTTAAATGGGAAAATTACCAGAAATCTTAGTCACTTTTAAACATGAAGCTAGCAGGCGAGAAGCTAATGGTCTAATCCGATTCAATGATCTATGCTAGGCTGAAGCTAAAAGTTGTATCGCCAGACTCACAGAATGGCTGGATGAACGGGAACAAGGTAAATATCGATTGTTTTGCTCGAGGGGAGGTGGAAAATGAGCGTATTTCCAAAAATGGCGGAATATCCCTTTAACTAATGATTTCTATTCATGTTAAAATGTTGATTAGCTAACTTAGCTAATGATTTCTAGTAGTTACGCTAAAAATGCTTATTATGCTAACAATGCTAACCAGGTTGATTAGCTAACTTAGTTGATGATTTTTTGCAGTTATGCTAAAAATGCTAACTATGCTAACAATGCTAACTATGCTAACCATGGGGGTATTCCATCAACCTCGCTAAACAAGGCGGCGCTCAACAGAAATAGCCTGGCTTGAACTAGTGTAGACTTCCACTTGAAGCTAAAGCCGTTCCATTAACTCAAGTTAGCTGCATCTTGCCCTCGTTTATTCAAACGAGGCTAAAATCAGCTTCATGTCTGCTCGTGCACAAGGTAGAAAAGTAGACCAAAACCATAGATTGATGAAAAGAGGATGCATGTCGTAAAATTAAGGCAAACTAGAAGATTTCAGTTCGATTTACAAGCGCCATCTACAGGATTTTCATCGGAAGTAATCAAATTGAACACGAGAGAAAAAAATAGATACAGTAGTTGCCTAAAAAGGAGAATAACGAAATCGTAGGCCTACTGTAAATCGCTAAACAGTAATTATGATGGTTTGAATTGGGACTTTGATTGTCTTCACTCTGAACAAAACGAGTGAATAAGCAGGCTATTTAAACTCAAAACAACTTTGGCATAGGCTATTCAACAATAAAGATAACCTACGTTTGTAAATTAAAAGGGTTCACTCTGAAATATTTTTTCGGTGGTCATAAAATAAATTGGTAGCCTATTGTCCTGGGAGTATTGGGAGAAAACCTAGCCTATTGTCTCCCATAAGCATATAGTTCTGCCAAAGTGTTTGTGAAATATAATTAGCCTATCTGAAATGCAATATTGGCTTTCAATATGTCATTTCATATTTAATTTCTGTAATACAGTTGGTTTGATATCCGAACTACATGCATAATTAATTAGACTATATGCAGCGGTTTTAATTATTATAGCCTTTACAGAATTAGGCTATAGGCTGGCTTGCCGTGCATCGTATAGCACACTGACAGCCTGCCTACTGTCACTGAAGCTACTGTATATGACCCTTAATAATGATGCCTTTCATTAAAGAGTATAACTAAACATGGCAATATTAATGTGTTAACATAGTCTATGTAAATTCATCGCATGGGAACCGAACCCGAGAACACGCAAAACATGCCTCGATTGTTCTCCTGTCACGCTGCGCATGACACCACGAAAGACGTACGTTACGCATAGCCGCAAGATTCCTTGGACCACACACATATCAAGTTCAAACAATGTAAGTTGCATAATTTTCAGAAATTCATTTAAACTAGCGGATAGGTAGCCTTAATCAATGCTTGCAACACTGTCGGAAAAAAGGTTCTCCTTCTATTTTTTAAGTTGTAGGCTACAGGTGACGAAAGCACAGGTTGACGGAACCAACGGTTTGGGACTCGTTTTCCGACTGGTGTTTTTTATTTGCAACACAGATTAATTTAGCTCGGCAGTTAGCCTGCCACCGACCAGGTTAGTTCAGAAGCATATGTTACCCCAGCAACTCAGCTGAGATTCCTGTTAGCGGGAGTAATGGAACCGAGCTCTCTCTAAAATTAGCGAGGCTTATCAAAGTTAGCCGCGATTTACGGTTAGCTCGCTTGATGGAATACCCCCCATGCTAACTAGCTAACTTGCTAGTGAGGACTTTTATTTTGAAACATTTGTTGCTAGGGTCTCCATGGTGGCCATTATCATGAAACAAGAAGTTACTGCAGTATAATCATGTTGGTTGCTATGGAAACGGTCATAAACACTTAATTTTAATGGTTGCTATGTTGGTTGCTAGGTACATGGAGGTTTCATGTAGTTGACTGGAGGCATAGTGGATGATAACTGACAGTTGGAATGGTTGAACAGTTTAATAGTTGAGTAGTTTCAGTGGTTAAATGATTTAATAGTGTATTATTGCAGTGAGGACCTTTATTTTGAAACAGTTGTGGACAGAGGAAGTAGTGAAACAGGATCTGTAGTCTTAATGAGATTGTATGCTTAAAGCCTGAGACAGAAGGTGCCTCTCATATAGCGTTTACGCGTCCTCTCTCACTCCTCACTGATCTACATAAAGAATGATGGAGCGGCAACAATGGGATAGTCTAGCCCTTCTTCTATCTTTCTTTATGTAGATCATTGAGGATCGAGGAGCGAGGGAGGACATATAAACGCTGCTTGAGAGGGACCCACAGTAAATACTTTAAAAGTTGTATGTAGATAGTCTAATTAATGTTGATAGACAGAATGTTTAATGGATGTTGATAGGCAGATTGTTTAATAGATATTGATTGACAGTTTAATGGGTGGATGAGTGAATGGTCTGAAGAAGATGAATGGATAGAAGGTTGGATGGAATGTGCCTTATATTCTTGTTAAGAGAGACACTGATACAGCTCTCAGAGTAGTTGACACAGGTGTAATCAATTTAACTGGCTAGTCTTAAGAGAGCCAGAGTGTACTCTTAAAGCCTGAGACAGAGTAAATAATTTAAAAGTTGAATGTAGATAGTCTACATGTAATTAATGTTGATAGACAGAGAGTTTAATGGATGTTGATAGACAGATTGTTTAATAGATGTTGATAGACAGTTTAATGGGTGGATGAGTGAATGGTCTGAAGAAGATGAATGGATAGAATGTTGGATGGAATGTGCCTTATATTCTTGTAGAGTGGAGAGACACAGCTCTCTACTGAGAGTAGTGGATAGAGATACAGGTGTAATCAATTTAACTGGCTAGTCTTAAGAGCCAGAGTGTGTCCTTAAAGCCTGAGACAGAGTAGATTGTTTAAAAGTTGAATGTAGATCGTATAATTGATGTTGATAGGCAGACTGTTTAGAATGGGTGGGTGAGTGAATGGTTTGAAGAAGATGAATGGATAGAAAGATGGATGGAATTAGGAAGACTTATGTTGATACAGTTGACAGGGGAACAGAAAATGTAGTCTCAAGAGAGCCAGTGTGCCTGAGAGAGAGAGAGAGCTGCTGCACCTGGACTGGCCACCTGGCGTAACATTCTAATTGCTGCCGTGATGTCATAATGAGCAATGTTAAGTCTATGGGGATATAGCTCAATGTTAAATCTATGGGGAAATCGTTTTTTAATTCATAGTTTAAAAAGTATAAAAGTTACAAAGTTGAAAAATACAAAGCACACATGGCATAAGCGAGACCTACGCAACAAAGTTTGAATGAAGTTTCTACGTTAAACGGTCCAAGCTGAATTGCGTGCGTTAGAAGAAGAACTAGAAATGCAATTCCAAGGAATTACCAGTGCATGAAAATGCAAAAATGGATAGATAATGTAGATATGGTTACTAAGGTGTAGCTAGGATAAACATGGTGGTTGCATAGTTTACAGAGAGTTGATAGTGTGAAGGTAGACAGTTTAAAGATGAAACATTCCAGTTCTAACTTAACTAATGATTTCTATTCATGTTAAAATGTTGATTAGCTAACTTAGCTAATGATTTCTAGCAGTTACGCTAAAAATGCTAATTATGCCAGCAATGCTAACTTTACTAACAATGCTAACCAGGTTGATTCGCTAACTTAACCGATGATTTCTAGCAGTAATGCTAAAAATGTTAACTATGCTAACAATGCTAGATTTGCTAACAATGCTAACCAGGTTGATTAGCTAACTTAGTTGATGATTTTTTGCAGTTATGCTAAAAATGCTAACAATGCTAACCATGCTAACTTGCTAGTGAGGACTTTTATTTTGAAACATTTGTTGTTAGGGTATCCATGGTGGCCACTATCAGGAAACAAGAAGTTACTGCAGTATAATCATGTTGGTTGCTATGGAAATGGTCATAAACACTTAATTTTAATGGTTGCTATGTTGGTTGCTAGGTACATGGAGGTTTCATGTAGTTGACTGGAGGCATAGTGGATGATAACTGACAGTTGGAATGGTTGAACAGTTCAATAGTTGAGTAGTTTCAATGGTTAAATGATTTAATAGTGTATTATTGCAGTGAGGACTTTTATTTTGAAACAGTTGTGGACAGAGGAAACAGTTTAACAGGATATGTGTAGTCTTCAGAGAGATTGTATGCTTAAAACCTGAGAGAAACTGACAGTTGGTGCCCAGGTGGCCGGCCACCTGGCGTAAGATTCTAATTGCTGCCGTGATGTCATAATGAGCAATGTTAAGTCTATGGGGGGAATTGTAATAGTTTTTAACTAATAGTTTAAAAAGTATAAAAGTTACAAAGTTGAAAAATACAAAGCACACATGGCATAAGCAAGACCTACGTAACACAGTTTGAATGAAGTTTCTACGTTAAACGGTTCAAGCTGAATTGCGTGCGTTAGAAGAAGAATAATAAAAAGTTGAAGTTGAAGAAGCCTAGGAAGAACAGTACAGTGCATTTTCATGCACTGTAATAAAAAGCCTAGGAAGAACAGTACAGTGCATTTTCATGCACTGTAATAACTAGAAATGCAATTCCAAGGAATTACCAGTGCATGAAAATGCAAAAATAGATAGATAATGTAGATATGGTTACTAAGGTGTAGCTAGGGTAAACATGGTGGTTGCATAGTTTACAGAGAGTTGATAGTGTGAAGGTAGACAGTTAAAAGATGAAACATTCCAGTTCTAACTTAACTAATGATTTCTATTCATGTTAAAATGTTGATTAGCTAACTTAGCTAATGATTTCTAGCAGTTACGTTAAAAATGCTAATAATGTTAGCAATGCTAACTTTATTAACAATGCTAACCAGGTTGATTAGCTAACTTAACCGATGATTTCTAGCAGTAATGCTAAAAATGCTAACTATGCTAACAATGTTAAATTTGCTAACAATGCTAACCAGGTTGATTAGCTAACTTAGTTGATGATTTTTTGCAGTTATGCTAACAATGCTAACCATGCTAACTAGCTAACTTGCTAGTGAGGACTTTTATTTTGAAACATTTGTTGCTAGGGTTTCCATGGTGGCCACTATCAGGAAACAAGAAGTTACTGCAGTATAATCATGTTGGTTGCTATGGAAACGGTCATAAACACTTAATTTGAATGGTTGCTATGTTGGTTGCTAGGTACATGGAGGTTTCATGTAGTTGACTGGAGGCATAGTGGATGATAACTGACAGTTGGAATGGTTGAACAGTTCAATAGTTGAGTAGTTTCAATGGTTAAATTATTTAATAGTGTATTATTGCAGTGAGGACTTTTATTTTGAAACAGTTGTGGACATAGGAAACAGTTAACAGGATATGTAGTCTTCTGAGAGACTATATGCTTAAAGCCAGAGAAACTGACAGTTGGTGCCCAGGTGGCCGGCCACCTGGCGTAAGATTCTAATTGCTGCCGTGATGTCATAATGAGCAATGTTAAGTCTATGGGGGAAATGGTAATAGTTTTTAAGTAATAGTTTAAAAAGTATAAAAGTTACAAAGTTAAAAAATACAAAGCAGGCATGGCATAAGCAAGACCTACGCAACAACGTTTGAATGAAGTTTCTACGTTAAACGGTTGAAGCTGAATTGGCTGCGTTAGAAGAAGAAGTTTAATAACTAGAAATGCAATTCCAAGGAATTACCAGTGCATGAAAATGCAAAAATAGATAGATAATGTAGATATGGTTACTAAGGTGTAGCTAGGGTAAACATAGTTGTTGCATAGTTTACAGAGAGTTGATAGTGTGAAGGTAGACAGTTTAAAGATGAAACATTCCAGTTCTAACTAAACTAATGATTTCTATTCATGTTAAAATGTTGATTAGCTAACTTAGCTAATGATTTCTAGCAGTTACGTTAAAAATGCTAATTATTCTAGCAATGCTAACTTTACTAACAATGCTAACCAGGTTGATTAGCTAACTTAACCCATGATTTCTAGCAGTAATGCTAAAAATGCTAACTATGCTAACAATGCTAAATTTGCTAACAATGCTAACCAGGTTGATTAGCTAACTTAGTTGATGATTTTTTGCAGTTATGCTAAAAATGCTAACTATGCTAACAATGGTAACCATGCTAACTAGCTAACTTGCTAGTGAGGACTTTTATTTTGAAACATTTGTTGCTAGGGTATCCATGGTGGCCACTATCAGGAAACAAGAAGTTACTGCAGTATAATCATGTTGGTTGCTATGGAAACGGTCATAAACACTTAATTTTAATGGTTGCTATGTTGGTTGCTAGGTACATGGAGGTTTCATGTAGTTGACTGGAGGCATAGTGGATGATAACTGACAGTTGGAATGGTTGAACAGTTCAATAGTTGAGTAGTTTCAATGGTTAAATGATTTAATAGTGTATTATTGCAGTGAGGACTTTTATTTTGAAACAATTGTGGACAGAGGAAACAGTTTAACAGGATATGTGTAGTCTTCAGAGAGATTGTATGCTTAAAGCCTGAGAGAAACTGACAGTTGGTGCCCAGGTGGCTGACCAGCTGGGGTAACATTCTAATTGCTGCCGTGATGTCATAATGAGCAATGTTAAGTCTATGGGGGAAATTGTAATAGTTTTTAACTAATAGTTTAAAAAGTATAAAAGTTACAAAGTTGAAAAACACAAAGCACACATTGCGTAAGTAAGACCTACGCGACATAGTTTGAATGGAGTTTCTACGTTAAGCGGTTGAAGCTGAATTGCGTGCGTTAGAAGAAGAATAATAAGAAGTTGAAGCCTAGGAAGAACAGTACAGTGCATTTTCATGCACTGTAATAACTAGAAATGCAATTCCAAGGAATTACCAGTGCATGAAAATGCAGATATAGATAATGTAGATATGGTTACTAAGGTGTAGCTAGGGTAAACATGGTGGTTGCATAGTTTACAGAGAGTTGATAGTGTGAAGGTAGACAGTTAACCCTATAGACCCCAGCAAAATTCTAGAATGCTGCTGCTGCTTCCTGAGAATTTTGAGAAAAGATTAGTATTTTCAATATACTTAGAATAATGAAGAATATCTCAAATTGAGTTGAAAATGGAAAATTACAAGTTTATTTTATTTAAAAGATCAGAATCAGAACTTTTTAATGATATGTAATTGAATGGTTTTTAAATATATTATATTTGTCAAAAGGATTTCGAACAGTAAAAAATTGCAAATATATAGGCCTACTGTACATGGATTTAGTGTGAATAGGCCAGGGTATTGACATTCATTACATTTTCAATATTGAAATTGAATAAGTAGGTATAATATAATTATTTTAATTCTCATTCAACTGAAAAAGCAACAATTCCTGAACCATTTCAACCAACCCTCAATCTACAACATTCCATGAAATTCTTCATTCGATTGAGCATCACTGCTCCCACACACCAAATCCATCTAAAACAAACAAAACACTAACAGGGAAAGGGCTTTCCTTTTTGCTTTCTTTGTAGAAAGCAATCATTTTATGAGAAGAGGTCAGGTCTTCCTGTACAAGCAGGCCTCTCCAATGTAATTCCTCCACTCATCATGCCGTTGCTACCTCCATTTATCAATGGTTTCTTCCTCAACTGGCGACATCTGGCTTACTTTGGATTCCTTATAGGCCTAAGAGTATGTTTTATCCATATGAAGGAGGCTGCAGCTAAACTTGGGGACTCAGAAAAAAAGTCTAACCCACTACTGAACTAGAAACGTATCATTAACCATTTTACCCTTTTACCTTTAAGAATTTATTATCTCAGCTGCATTATTCAGTAGCACAAAGTACATTCATATTTACTTTATGCAACCCTGCCATAGCTATAGAGCACCTTCTGATAGCCTATAAGCCTAATTGCAAAATAAAATGAATATATAAATACTGAAATAACCAAAACAACGTGCATCTACGACGCACGTCCAATGACATCTCAGCTGCATTATTCAGTAGGCCTAGCACAAAGTACATTCATATTTACTTTGTGCAACCCTGCCATAGCTATACAACACCTTCTGATAGCCTATATAGCCTAAATAAATATATAAACACTGAAATACCAAAGCAACATGCAGCGACGCGAGCCAATCCCCGCCAGGCGCAGATAACGTTTTTGCCCGAGATAACGTTACTAGAAATGTCACTTGATGTTCATAAGCCATGCAATCCATGTAAGAGGAATACTTTGTGTACTAACAGTATAGTAAGACCTGGCATATATCCAGCCAGCTTTCTAGCGACCAACAAGTAGGCTAGGCTCACAAGTAAAATAAACATCTTCACGAAATCTGCGTTATCCTCAGAGCATCGTTTTGACAGGATAAATGTGCTTGCTAGCACCAAGCGGATTACCTCACCTATGGCTTGGACTAAAATCACTAGTACTTCACGATCTCCTGTGGTTACCAACAGATAAGGTAAATACTTTTCGTAATATTTGCTGTAGGCTATCATGTTTTATAGGGTAAGAGGCTACTGTGTAGGCTAACTTTGTTTTGAAAGACACCGGCGGCGGCGCACTAACACAAACTGTAGGCTCCATGAGTGAAGTTAGCGTAGCTATCCATAACTGCTGTAGATGCCAGAGTTGGCAACTACAGGTCGAAATAGGCTGTATGTTATCTGTCAACATTCATTTTATAACTTACATTAGTGTCGTTGTCATCTGACTCGAAAATGTCAGGCTCAGTTTCCATTTCAGGCTCAAGGCAGGGAAAACATACGTGACGTTTCGGTGCTGTAATTTTTCCGATCTGGCTTTCTGAGGTAACCTCGCGAGTGATAAGAGAAGGCTACAAAGTGGAATACTAAGCACTTTATAGCGGGAAATATTGAGAGTAAAATGTAACAAATTATATGGTATGATTGCCAATGTATCAAATAGCTTAGCAGTGATATGAATAGCTTAAATAGGATGACTACATTAGCCGGCTAGTCAAGAGAACCTCCGCTCTCTCTCTCTCATATCGTCCTTGACTGCAGCCAAGGCACATCATGTAATAACATGATAATATCTCAAAATAGTTCAATACAAACATATAGCTTTTAATATAACAATCTGTTAATTAAAGTTTAAAGAAGTATATTAGGTGTGTAGATCAAGTTCAGCAACAGCATTTCCAGTGTTTACATCCATGATTATATGCTGGCCGTCAGCGGCCGTCGCCGGCCGCTACAGGAGAATACAGAACGGCCGGCAGCGGCCGCTATGGGGTGTAGAGGGTTAAAAGATGAAACATTCCAGTTCTAACTTAACTAATGATTTCTATTCATGTTAAAATGTTGATTAGCTAACTTAGCTAATGATTTCTAGCAGTTACGTTAAAAATGCTAATAATGTTAGCAATGCTAACTTTATTAACAATGCTAACCAGGTTGATTAGCTAACTTAACCGATGATTTCTAGCAGTAATGCTAAAAATGCTAACTATGCTAACAATGTTAAATTTGCTAACAATGCTAACCAGGTTGATTAGCTAACTTAGTTGATGATTTTTTGCAGTTATGCTAAAAATGTTAACTATGCTAACAATGCTAACCATGCTAACTAGCTAACTTGCTAGTGAGGACTTTTATTTTGAAACATTTGTTGCTAGGGTTTCCATGGTGGCCACTATCAGGAAACAAGAAGTTACTGCAGTATAATCATGTTGGTTGCTATGGAAACGGTCATAAACACTTAATTTGAATGGTTGCTATGTTGGTTGCTAGGTACATGGAGGTTTCATGTAGTTGACTGGAGGCATAGTGGATGATAACTGACAGTTGGAATGGTTGAACAGTTCAATAGTTGAGTAGTTTCAATGGTTAAATTATTTAATAGTGTATTATTGCAGTGAGGACTTTTATTTTTAAACAGTTGTGGACATAGGAAACAGTTAACAGGATATGTAGTCTTCTGAGAGACTATATGCTTAAAGCCAGAGAAACTGACAGTTGGTGCCCAGGTGGCCGGCCACCTGGCGTAAGATTCTAATTGCTGCCGTGATGTCATAATGAGCAATGTTAAGTCTATGGGGGAAATGGTAATAGTTTTTAAGTAATAGTTTAAAAAGTATAAAAGTTACAAAGTTAAAAAATACAAAGCAGGCATGGCATAAGCAAGACCTACGCAACAACGTTTGAATGAAGTTTCTACGTTAAACGGTTGAAGCTGAATTGGCTGCGTTAGAAGAAGAAGCTTAATAATAACTAGAAATGCATTTCCAAGGAATTACCAGTGCATGAAAATGCAGATATAGATAATGTAGATATGGTTACTAAGGTGTAGCTAGGGTAAACATGGTGGTTGCATAGTTTACAGAGAGTTGATAGTGTGAAGGTAGACTGTTTAAAGATGAAACATTCCAGTTCTAACTTAACTAATGATTTCTATTAATGTTAAAATGTTGATTAGCTAACTTAGCTAATGATTTCTAGCAGTTACGTTAAAAATGCTAATTATGCTAGCAATGCTAACTTTACTAACAATGCTAACCAGGTTGATTAGCTAACTTAACCAATGATTTCTAGCAGCAATGCTAAAAATGCTAACTATGCTAACAATGCTAAATTTGTTAACAATGCTAACCAGGTTGATTAGCTAACTTAGTTGATGATTTTTTGCAGTTATGCTAAAAATGCTAACAATGCTAACCATGCTAACTAGCTAACTTGCTAGTGAGGACTTTTATTTTGAAACATTTGTTGCTAGGGTATCCATGGTGGCCACTATCAGGAAACAAGAAGTTACTGCAGTGTAATCATGTTGGTTGCTATGGAAACGGTCATAAACGCTTAATTTTAATGGTTGCTATGTTGGTTGCTAGGTACATGGAGGTTTCATGTAGTTGACTGGAGGCATAGTGGATGATAACTGACAGTTGGAATGGTTGAACAGTTCAATGGTTGAGTAGTTTCAATGGTTAAATGATTTAATAGTGTATTATTGCAGTGAGGACTTTTATTTTGAAACAGTTGTGGACAGAGGAAACAGTTAACAGGATATGTAGTCTTCTGAGAGACTGTATGCTTAAAGCCAGAGAAACTGACAGTTGGTGCCCAGGTGGCCGGCCACCTGGCCTAAGATTCTAATTGCTGCCGTGATGTCATAATGAGCAATGTTAAGTCTATGGGGGAAATTGTAATAGTTTTTAACTAATAGTTTAAAAAGTATAAAAGTTACAAAGTTGAAAAATACAAAGCAGGCATGGCATAAGCAAGACCTACGCAACAACGTTTGAATGAAGTTTCTACGTTAAACGGTTGAAGCTGAATTGGCTGCGTTAGAAGAAGAAGTTTAATAATAACTAGAAATGCAATTCCAAGGAATTACCAGTGCATGAAAATGCAGATATAGATAATGTAGATATGGTTACTAAGGTGTAGCTAGGGTAAACATGGTGGTTGCATAGTTTACAGAGAGTTGATAGTGTGAAGGTAGACAGTTAAAAGATGAAACATTCCAGTTCTAACTTAACTAATGATTTCTATTCATGTTAAAATGTTGATTAGCTAACTTAGCTAATGATTTCTAGCAGTTACGTTAAAAATGCTAATAATGTTAGCAATGCTAACTTTATTAACAATGCTAACCAGGTTGATTAGCTAACTTAACCGATGATTTCTAGCAGTAATGCTAAAAATGCTAACTATGCTAACAATAATAAATTTGCTAACAATGCTAACCAGGTTGATTAGCTAACTTAGTTGATGATTTTTTGCAGTTATGCTAAAAATGTTAACTATGCTAACAATGCTAACCATGCTAACTAGCTAACTTGCTAGTGAGGACTTTTATTTTGAAACATTTGTTGCTAGGGTTTCCATGGTGGCCACTATCAGGAAACAAGAAGTTACTGCAGTATAATCATGTTGGTTGCTATGGAAACGGTCATAAACACTTAATTTGAATGGTTGCTATGTTGGTTGCTAGGTACATGCTAACTAGCTAACTTGCTAGTGAGGACTTTTATTTTGAAACATTTGTTGCTAGGGTATCCATGGTGGCCACTATCAGGAAACAAGAAGTTACTGCAGTGTAATCATGTTGGTTGCTATGGAAACGGTCATAAACGCTTAATTTTAATGGTTGCTATGTTGGTTGCTAGGTACATGGAGGTTTCATGTAGTTGACTGGAGGCATAGTGGATGATAACTGACAGTTGGAATGGTTGAACAGTTCAATGGTTGAGTAGTTTCAATGGTTAAATGATTTAATAGTGTATTATTGCAGTGAGGACTTTTATTTTGAAACAGTTGTGGACAGAGGAAACAGTTAACAGGATATGTAGTCTTCTGAGAGACTGTATGCTTAAAGCCAGAGAAACTGACAGTTGGTGCCCAGGTGGCCGGCCACCTGGCCTAAGATTCTAATTGCTGCCGTGATGTCATAATGAGCAATGTTAAGTCTATGGGGGAAATTGTAATAGTTTTTAACTAATAGTTTAAAAAGTATAAAAGTTACAAAGTTGAAAAATACAAAGCAGGCATGGCATAAGCAAGACCTACGCAACAACGTTTGAATGAAGTTTCTACGTTAAACGGTTGAAGCTGAATTGGCTGCGTTAGAAGAAGAATAATAAGAAGAAGAAGAAGAAGAAGAAGACCGAGGAAGAACAGTACAGTGCATTTTCATGCACTGTAATAATAAGAAGACTTGGAATAACAGTACAGTGCATTTTCATGCACTGTAACTAGAAATGCTATTCCAAGGAATTACCAGTGCATGAAAATGCAAAAATAGATAGATAATGTAGATATGGTTACTTAGGTGTAGCTAGGGTAAACATGGTAGTTGCATAGTTTACAGAGAGTTGATAGTGTGAAGACAGTTTCACAAACTAGACAGTTTAAAGCTGAAACATTCCAGTTCTAATTTAACTAATGATTTCTATTCATGTTAAAATGTTAACTATGGTAACAATGATAACCAGGTTGATTGGTTAACTTAGCTACTGATTTCATGCAGTTATGGTAAAAATGTTAACTATGCTAACTATGCTCACAGTTCTAACCAGGTTGATTAGCTAACTTAGCTAATGATTTCTAACAGTTATGCTAAAAATGCTAACTATGCTAGCAATGCTAACTATGGTAACAATGCTAACTTAAACTAACATTGCTTACCAGGTTGATTAGCTAACTTAACTGATGATTTCTAGCAATAATGCTAAAAATGCTAACTATGCTAACAATGTTAAAAATGCTAACAATGCTAACCAGGTTGATTAGCTAACTTAGTTGATGATTTTTTGCAGTTATGCTAAAAATGCTAACTATGCTAAACATGCTAACCAGGTTGATTAGCTAACTTAGCCAATCATTTCTAGCAGTTATGTTAAAAATGCTAACCATGCTAACTAGCTAACTTGCTAGTGCAGACTTTTATTTTTAAACATTTGTTGCTAGGGTATTCATTGTGGCCACTATCAGGAAACAAGAAGTTACTGCAGTGTAATCATGTTGGTTGCTATGGAAACGGTCATAAAAGCTTAATTTTAATGGTTGCTATGTTGGTTGCTAGGTACATGGAGGTTTCATGTAGTTGAATGGAGGCATAGTTGATGATAACTGACAGTTGGAATGGTTGAACAGTTAAATAGTTGAGTAGTTTCAATGGTTAAATGATTTAATGGTGTATTATTGCATTGAGGACTTTTATTTTGAAACAGTTGTGGACAGAGGAAACAGTTAACAGGATATGTAGTCTTCTGAGAGACTCTATGCTTAAAGCCAGAGAAACTGACAGTTGGTGCCCAGGTGGCCGGCCACCTGGCCTAAGATTCTAATTGCTGCCGTGATGTCATAATGAGCAATGTTAAGTCTATGGGGGAAATTGTAATAGTTTTTAACTAATAGTTTAAAAAGTATAAAAGTTACAAAGTTGAAAAATACAAAGCAGGCATGGCATAAGCAAGACCTACGCAACAACGTTTGAATGAAGTTTCTACGTTAAACGGTTGAAGCTGAATTGGCTGCGTTAGAAGAAGAAGTTTAACTAGAAATGCAATTCCAAGGAATTACCAGTGCATGAAAATGCAAAAATAGATAGATAATGTAGATATGGTTACTAAGGTGTAGCTAGGGTAAACATGGTGGTTGCATAGTTTACAGAGAGTTGATAGTGTGAACGTAGACAGTTTAAAGATGAAACATTCCAGTTCTAACTTAACTAATGATTTCTATTCATGTTAAAATGTTGATTAGCTAACTTAGCTAATGATTTCTAGCAGTTAAGCTAAAAATGCTAATTATGCTAGCAATGCTAACTTTACTAACAATGCTAACCAGGTTGATTAGCTAGCTTAACCGATGATTTCTAGCAGTAATGCTAAAAATGCTAACTATGCTAACAATGCTAACAATGCTAAATTTCCTAACAATGCTAACCAGGTTGATTAGCTAACTTAGTTGATGATTTTTGCAGTTATGCTAAAAATGCTAACTATGCTAACAATGTTAACTATGCTAACTAGCTAACTTGCTAGTGAGGACTTTTATTTTGAAACATTTGTTGCTAGGGTATCCATGGTGGCCACTATCAGGAAATAAGAAGTTACTGCAGTATAATCATGTTGATTGCTATGGAAACGGTCATAAACACTTAATTTTAATGGTTGCTATGTTGGTTGCTAGGTACATGGAGGTTTCATGTAGTTGACTGGAGGCATAGTGGATGATAACTGACAGTTGGAATGGTTGAACAGTTCAATAGTTGAGTAGTTTCAATGGTTAAATGATTTAATAGTGTATTATTGCAGTGAGGACTTTTATTTTGAAACAGTTGTGGACAGAGGAAACAGTTAACAGGATATGTAGTCTTCTGAGAGACTGTATGCTTAAAGCCAGAGAAACTGACAGTTGGTGCCCAGGTGGCCGGCCACCTGGCGTAAGATTCTAATTGCTGCCGTGATGTCATAATGAGCAATGTTAAGTCTATGGGGGGAATTGTAATAGTTTTTAACTAATAGTTTAAAAAGTATAAAAGTTACAAAGTTGAAAAATACAAAGCACACATGGCATAAGCAAGACCTACGCAACAAAGTTTGAATGAAGTTTCTACGTTAAACGGTTCAAGCTGAATTGCGTGCGTTAGAAGAAGAACTAGAAATGCAATTCCAAGGAATTACCAGTGCATGAAAATGCAAAAATAGATAGATAATGTAGATATGGTTACTAAGGTGTAGCTAGGGTAAACATGGTGGTTGCATAGTTTACAGAGCGTTGATAGTGTGAAGGTAGACAGTTAAAAGATGAAACATTCCAGTTCTAACTTAACTAATGATTTCTATTCATGTTAAAATGTTGATTAGCTAACTTAGCTAATGATTTCTAGCAGTTACGCTAAAAATGCTAATTATGCTAGCAATGCTAACTTTACTAACAATGCTAACCAGGTTGATTAGCTAACTTAACCGATGATTTCTAGCAGTAATGCTAAAAATGCTAACTATGCTAACAATGCTAAATTTGCTAACAATGCTAACCAGGTTGATTAGCTAACTTGGTTGATGATTTTTTGCAGTTATGCTAAAAATGCTAACAATGTTAACTATGCTAACCATGCTAACTAGCTAACTTGCTAGTGAGGACTTTTATTTTGAGACATTTGTTGCTAGGGTATCCATGGTGGCCACTATCAGGAAACAAGAAGTTACTGCAGTAAAATTATGTTGGTTGCTATGGAAACAGTCATAAACACTTCATTTTAATGGTTGCTATGTTGGTTGCTAGGTACATGGAGGTTTCATGTAGTTGACTGGAGGCATAGTGGATGATAACTGACAGTTGGAATGGTTGAACAGTTCAATAGTTGAGTAGTTTCAATGGTTAAATGATTTAATAGTGTATTATTGCAGTGAGGACCTTTATTTTGAAACAGTTGTGGACAGAGGAAGTAGTGAAACAGGATCTGTAGTCTTAATGAGATTGTATGCTTAAAGCCTGAGACAGAAGGTGCCTCTCATAGCGTTTACGCGTCCTCTCTCGCTCCTCACTGATCTACATAAAGAATGATGGAGCGGCAACAATGGGATAGTCTAGCCCTTCTTCTATCTTTCTTTATGTAGATCATTGAGGATCGAGGAGCGAGGGAGGACATATAAACGCTGCTTGAGAGGGACCCACAGTAAATACTTTAAAAGTTGTATGTAGATAGTCTAACTAATGTTGATAGACAGAATGTTTAATGGATGTTGATAGGCAGATTGTTTAATAGATATTGATTGACAGTTTAATGGGTGGATGAGTGAATGGTCTGAAGAAGATGAATGGATAGAAGGTTGGATGGAATGTGCCTTATATTCTTGTTAAGAGAGACACTGATACAGCTCTCTGAGAGTAGTTGACACAGGTGTAATCAATTTAACTGGCTAGTCTTAAGAGAGCCAGAGTAGGCTACTCTTAAAGCCTGAGACAGAGTAAATAATTTAAAAGTTGAATGTAGATAGTCTAATTAATGTTGATAGACAGAGAGTTTAATGGATGTTGATAGACAGATTGTTTAATAGATGTTGATAGACAGTTTAATGGGTGGATGAGTGAATGGTCTGAAGAAGATGAATGGATAGAATGTTAGATGGAATGTGCCTTATATTCTTGTAGAATGGAGAGACACAGCTCTCTACTGAGAGTAGTGGATACAGATACAGGTGTAATCAATTTAACTGGCTAGTCTTAAGAGAGCCAGCCTGAGACAGAGTAGATTGTTTAAAAGTTCAATGTAGAGCGTCTAATTGATGTTGTTGATAGGCAGACTGTTTAGAATGGGTGGATGAGTGAATGGTTTGAAGAAGATGAATGGATATAAAGTTGGATGGAATTAGGAGGACTTATTTTGATACTGTTGTGCGCAGAGGATACAGGGGAACAGAATATGTAGTCTTCAGAGAGGAGCCTGAGAGAAACTGACAGTTGGTGCCCAGGTGGCTGACCAGCTGGGGTAACATTCTAATTGCTGCCGTGATGTCATAATGAGCAATGTTAAGTCTATGGGGGAAATGGTGATAGTTTTTAACTAATAGTTTAAAAAGTATAAAAGTTACAAAGTTGAAAAATACAAAGCACATATGGCATAAGCAAGACCTACGCAACAAAGTTTGAATGAAGTTTCTACGTTAAACGGTTGAAGCTGAATTGCGAGCGTTAGAAGAAGAAGTTTAACTAGAAATGCAATTCCAAGGAATTACCAGTGCATGAAAATGCAAAAATAGATAGATAATGTAGATATGGTTACTAAGGTGTAGCTAGGGTAAACATGGTGGTTGCATAGTTTACAGAGTGTTGATAGTGTGAAGGTAGACAGTTTAAAGATGAAACATTCCAGTTCTAACTTAACTAATGATTTATATTCATGATAAAATGTTGATTAGCTAACTTAGCTAATGATTTCTAGCAGTTATGTTAAAAATGCTAATTATGCTAGCAATGCTAACTTTACTAACAATGCTAACCAGGTTGATTAGCTAACTTAACCGATGATTTCTAGCAGTAATGCTAAAAATGCTAACAATGCTACATTTGCTAACAATGCTAACCAGGTTGATTAGCTAACTTAGGTGATGATTTTTTGCAGTTATGCTAAAAAATGCTAACAATGCTAACTATGCTAAAAATGCTAACCAGGTTGATTAGCTAACTTAGCTAATCATTTCTAGCAGTTATGCTAAAAATGCTAACTATGCTAACAATGTTAACTATGCTAATCATGCTAACTTGCTAGTGAGGACTTTTATTTTGAAACATTTGTTGCTAGGGTATCCATGGTGGCCACTATCAGGAAACAAGAAGTTACTGCAGTATAATCATGTTGGTTGCTATGGAAACGGCCATAAACACTTAATTTGAATGGTTGCTATGTTGGTTGCTAGGTACATGGAGGTTTCATGTAGTTGACTGGAGGCATAGTGGATGATAACTGACAGTTGGAATGGTTGAACAGTTCAATAGTTGAGTAGTTTCAATGGTTAAATGATTTAATAGTGTATTATTGCAGTGAGGACCTTTATTTTGAAACAGTTGTGGACAGAGGAAGTAGTGAAACAGGATCTGTAGTCTTAATGAGATTGTATGCTTAAAGCCTGAGACAGAAGGTGCCTCTCATAGCCAGGGGGTCAAGGCCGTGTTGATTAGCTTCGGCAAGTTAGCAAGCGCCATTTTCAAGTATGGCGCCTCATGGAGCATTTAGAACCAGCTCTGTGCACGAAAATCTGTGTTGGGCACGAGCCCTCATGCGCGTACATGTTGGGGGACAGGTACCTACAGCCAATAGAGAGCCGAAGTCCCGCCCTTCTCCTTCCGGTCTATGGAACCTATTTTACGATTTTTAATGCATGGGAGTCAATGGAGAGATAACAATTATTTTTTGGTCCCGTTCGAGTTGGACCGTGCATTTCACATATGATGTGTGGGAATTTAAAAGATAATTTTCCACATTAATAAAGTTCTGTTTTTCGTTAGACTTTAAAAGTTATGTAAGTTTTGTGCGAATCCGTTCAGTGGACTACATCTCTTGTCTCAAGCGATGCACGTCACCAACTAGCAAACGAGAGGCTGGCTAGTTAGCTAGCGACTATGCTAGTTAACGGTTACATCTTGCTGCCAGCTAAGTCACTTAACAGCAGTGTTTGTACAGTCTATGAATGAAATACAACTTATCTGGTGTGTTTAATCCTCTGACTCATGATATTTTCATCGGCAAGGGGGAAGCTCAAATAAGACCTGTTGCTGGCGCCCGTGGCTGTGAATTGGTCTAACGTCACTAACGCGACTGATGTGTTTGTAGTCGTTGGAAACACGATCTTTCACAATGTTGTAATTCACTAGTTACAACATACTTTTCAAATGTCTTTACATGAAAAATTGTCATTAAAATTGACAAACATCATATGGGTAATTCAAGGCACAAGACAATCGGGACCAGAAAATAATTTATATTTCTCCATTGACTGCCATTAAAAAAAAATCCAAAGATAGGTCCCATGGAGGCAAACGGAAGGGGCGGGACTTCGGCTCTCTATCATTACTCCGTGCGACACTCCACTGGACTCAGGTGTGCGTTCCCGAGCAACTTTTTCTGCTTGTTGTTACGCGGCAAGCAAGGTATGTGCATTATCGCCACCGTCTGAACTGGAGGATGACTCTCTTTTTACAGAATGTCCAATAGAAATCAATGTAGGTCCATGCGTCATTTCCAGCTTTGGAACTTTGCGCATGGTCAGAGCCGACTGGCGCTGGATCGGAGCTCCAGTGTTCAATATGGCGTTGACGAAAATTGGCTGGATTTACTAGCCTAGCATCGGCCATTCATTTGTATGGAGGGCGGGACTTAGTCACTCTCTCCAGTTATATATAATACCTCCATGCTCATAGCGTTTACGCGTCCTCTCTCGCTCCTCACTGATCTACATAAAGAATGATGGAGCGGCAACAATGGGATAGTCTAGCCCTTCTTCTATCTTTCTTCATGTAGATCATTGAGGATCGAGGAGCGAGGGAGGACATATAAACGCTGCTTGAGAGGGACCCACAGTAAATACTTTAAAAGTTGTATGTAGATAGTCTAATTAATGTTGATAGATAGAATGTTTAATGGATGTTGATAGGCAGATTGTTTAATAGATATTGATTGACAGTTTAATGGGTGGATGAGTGAATGGTCTGAAGAAGATGAATTGATAGAAGGTTGGATGGAATGTGCCTTATATTCTTGTAGAATGGAGAGACACAGCTCTCTACTGAGAGTAGCCTAGTGGATACAGATACAGGTGTAATCAATTTAACTGGCTAGTCTTAAGAGAGCCAGCCTGAGACAGAGTAGATTGTTTAAAAGTTCAATGTAGAGCGTCTAATTGATGTTGTTGATAGGCAGACTGTTTAGAATGGGTGGATGAGTGAATGGTTTGAAGAAGATGAATGGATATAAAGTTGGATGGAATTAGGAGGACTTATTTTGATACTGTTGTGCGCAGAGGATACAGGGGAACAGAATATGTAGTCTTCAGAGAGGAGCCTGAGAGAAACTGACAGTTGGTGCCCAGGTGGCTGACCAGCTGGGGTAACATTCTAATTGCTGCCGTGATGTCATAATGAGCAATGTTAAGTCTATGGGGAAATTGTTAATAGTTTTTATTTAATAGTTCAAAAAGTATAAAAGTTACAAAGTTGAAAAATACAAAGCACACATGGCATAAGCAAGACCTACGCAACAACGTTTGAATGAAGTTTCTACGTTAAACGGTTGAAGCTGAATTGCGAGCGTTAGAAGAAGAAGTTTAACTAGAAATGCAATTCCAAGGAATTACCAGTGCATGAAAATGCAAAAATAGATAGATAATGTAGATATGGTTACTAAGGTGTAGCTAGGGTAAACATGGTGGTTGCATAGTTTACAGAGAGTTGATAGTGTGAAGGTAGACAGTTTAAAGATGAAACATTCCAGTTCTAACTTAACTAATGATTTCTATTCATGTTAAAATGTTGATTAGCTAACTTAGCTAATGATTTCTAGCAGTTACGCTAAAAATGCTTATTATGCTAGCAATGCTAACTTTACTAACAATGCTAACCAGGTTGATTAGCTAACTTAACCGTTGATTTCTAGCAGTAATGCTAAAAATGCTAACTATGCTAAATTTGCTAACTATGCTAACCAGGTTGATTAGCTAACTTAGTTGATGATTTTTTGCAGTTATGCTAAAAATGCTAACTATGCTAACTATGCTAACTATGCTAACCATGCTAACTAGCTAACTTGCTAGTGAGGACTTTTATTTTGAAACATTTGTTGCTAGGGTATCCATGGTGGCCACTATCAGGAAACAAGAAGTTACTGCAGTATAATCATGTTGGTTGCTATGGAAACGGTCATAAACACTTAATTTTAATGGTTGCTATGTTGGTTGCTAGGTACATGGAGGTTTCATGTAGTTGACTGGAGGCATAGTGGATGATAACTGACAGTTGGAATGGTTGAACAGTTCAATAGTTGAGTAGTTTCAGTGGTTAAATGATTTAATAATGTATTATTGCAGTGAGGACCTTTATTTTGAAACAGTTGTGGACAGAGGAAGTAGTGAAACAGGATCTGTAGTCTTAATGAGATTGTATGCTTAAAGCCTGAGACAGAAGGTGCCTCTCATATAGCGTTTACGCGTCCTCTCTCGCTCCTCACTGATCTACATAAAGAATGATGGAGCGGCAACAATGGGTAGTCTAGCCCTTCTTTTATCTTTCTTTATGTGGATCATTGAGGATCGAGGAGCGAGGGAGGACATATAAACGCTGCTTGAGAGGGACCCACAGTAAATACTTTAAAAGTTGTATGTAGATAGTCTAATTAATGTTGATAGACAGAATGTTTAATGGATGTTGATAGGCAGATTGTTTAATAGATATTGATTGACAGTTTAATGGGTGGATGAGTGAATGGTCTGAAGAAGATGAATGGATAGAAGGTTGGATGGAATGTGCCTTATATTCTTGTTAAGCGAGACACTGATACAGCTCTCTGAGAGTAGTTGATACAGGTGTAATCAATTTAACTGGCTAGTCTGAGACAGAGTAAATAATTTAAAAGTTGAATGTAGATAGTCTAATTAATGTTGATAGACAGAGAGTTTAATGGATGTTGATAGACAGATTGTTTAATAGATGTTGATAGACAGTTTAATGGGTGGATGAGTGAATGGTCTGAAGAAGATGAATGGATAGAATGTTGGATGGAATGTGCCTTATATTCTTGTAGAATGGAGAGACACAGCTCTCTACTGAGAGTAGTGGATACAGATACAGGTGTAATCAATTTAACTGGCTAGTCTTAAGAGAGCCAGCCTGAGACAGAGTAGATTGTTTAAAAGTTCAATGTAGAGCGTCTAATTGATGTTGTTGATAGGCAGACTGTTTAGAATGGGTGGATGAGTGAATGGTTTGAAGAAGATGAATGGATATAAAGTTGGATGGAATTAGGAGGACTTATTTTGATACTGTTGTGCGCAGAGGATACAGGGGAACAGAATATGTAGTCTTCAGAGAGATTGTATGGTTAAAGCCAGAGAAACTGACAGTTGGTGCCCAGGTGGCCGGCCACCTGGCCTAAGATTCTAATTGCTGCCGTGATGTCACAATGAGCAATGTTAAGTCTATGGGGAAATAGCTCAATGTTAAATCTATGGGGAAATCGTTTTTTAATTCATAGTTTAAAAAGTATAAAAGTTACAAAGTTGAAAAATACAAAGCAGACATGGCATGAGCAAGACCTACGCAACAACGTTTGAATGAAGTTTCTACGTTAAACGGTTAAAGCTGAATTGGCTGCGTTAGAAGAAGAAGTTTAACTAGAAATGCAATTCCAAGGAATTACCAGTGCATGAAAATGCAAAAATAGATAGATAATGTAGATATGGTTGCTAAGGTGTAGCTAGGGTAAACATGGTGGTTGCATAGTTTACAGAGAGTTGATAGTGTGAAGGTAGACAGTTTAAAGCTGAAACATTTTGATTTGCTGATTTCTATTCATGTTAAAATGTTAACTATGGTAACAATGATAACCAGGTTGATTGGTTAACTTAGCTACTGATTTCATGCAGTAATGGTAAAAATGTTAACTATGCTAACTATGCTCACAGTGTTAACCAGGTTGATTAGCTAACTTAGCTAATGATTTCTAGCAGTTATGCTAAAAATGCTAACTATGCTAGCAATGCTAACTATGGTAACAATGCTAACTTAAACTAACAATGCTAACCAGGTTGATTAGCTAACTTAACTGATGATTTCTAGCAATAATGCTAAAAATGCTAACAATGCTAACCAGGTTGATTAGCTAACTTAGTTAGATGTTTTTTGCAGTTATGCTAAAAATGCTAACTATGCTAACAATGTTAACTATGCTAACCATGCTAACTAGCTAACTTGCTAGTGAGGACTTTTATTTTGAAACATTTGTTGCTAGGGTATCCATGGTGGCCACTATCAGGAAGCAAGAAGTTACTGCAGCATAATCATGTTGGTTGCTATGGAAACGGTCATAAACGCTTAATTTTAATGGTTGGTATGTTGATTGCTAGGTACATGGAGGTTTCGTGTAGTTGACTGGAGGCATAGTTGATAACTGACAGTTGGAATGGTTGAACAGTTAAATAGTTGAGTAGTTACAATGGTTAAATGATTTAATAGTGTATTATTGCAGTGAGGACCTTCATTTTGAAACAGTTGTGGACAGAGGAAGTAGTGAAACAGAATCTGTAGTCTAAATGAGATTGTGTGCTTAAAGCCTGAGACAGAAGGTGCCTCTCATATAGCGTTTACGCGTCCTCTCTCGCTCCTCGATCCTCACTGATCTACATAAAGAATGATGGAGCGGCAACAATGGGATAGTCTAGCCCTTCTTCTATCTTTCTTTATGTAGATCATTGAGGATCGAGGAGCGAGGGAGGACATATAAACGCTGCTTGAGAGGCACCCACAGTAAATACTTTGAAAGTTGTATGTAGATAGTCTAATTAATGTTGATAGACAGAATGTTTAATGGATGTTGATAGGCAGATTGTTTAATAGATATTGATTGACAGTTTAATGGGTGGATGAGTGAATGGTCTGAAGAAGATGAATGGATAGAAGGTTGGATGGAATGTGCCTTATATTCTTGTTAAGAGAGACACTGATACAGCTCTCTGAGAGTAGTTGATACAGGTGTAATCAATTTAACTGGCTAGTCTTAAGAGAGAGTGTGCTTAAAGCCTGAGACAGAGTAAATCATTTAAAAGTTGAATGTAGATAGTCTAATTAATGTTGATAGACAGAGAGTTTAATGGATGTTGATAGGCAGATTGTTTAATAGATGTTGATAGACAGTTTAATGGGTGGATGAGTGAATGGTCTGAAGAAGATGAATGGATAGAAAGTTGGATGGAATGTGCCTTATATTCTTGTAGACTGGAGAGACACAGCTCTCTACTGAGAGTAGTGGATACAGATACAGGTGTAATCAATTTAACTGGCTAGTCTTAAGAGAGCCAGTGTATGTAGCCTGAGAGAGAGAGAGAGCTGCTGCACCTGGACTGGCCACCTGGCGTAACATTCTAATTGCTGCCGTGATGTCATAATGAGCAATGTTAAGTCTATGGGGAAATGTTTAATAGTTTTTAATTTACAGTTTAAAAAGTATAAAAGTTCCAAAGTTGAAAAATATATTGCACAGGTCTCCTTAGTAAGACCTACGTAGCAAAGTTTGAATCAAGTTTCTACGTTAAACGGTTCAAGCTGAATTGCGAGCGTTAGAAGAAAAAGAATTATAATAATAAGAAACCTAGGAAGAACAATATAGTGCATTTTCATGCACTATAACTAGAAATGCAATTCCAAGGAATTACCAGTGCATGAAAATGCAAAAATAGATAGATAATGTAGATATGGTTACTAAGGTGTAGCTAGGGTAAACATGGTGGTTGCATAGTTTACAGAGAGTTGATAGTGTGAAGGTAGACAGTTTAAAGATGAAACATTCCAGTTCTAACTTAACTAATGATTTCTATTCATGTTAAAATGTTGATTAGCTAACTTAGCTAATGATTTCTAGCAGTTGTGCTAAAAATGCTAATTACGCTAGCAATGCTAACTTTACTAACAATGCTAACCAGGTTGATTAGCTAACTTAACCGATGATTTCTAGCAGTTATGCTAAAAATGCTAACTATGTTAACAATGCTAACTATGCTAACTAGCTAACTTGCTAGTGAGGACTTTTATTTTGAAACATTTGTTGCTAGGGTATCCATGGTGGCCACTATCAGGAAACAAGAAGTTACTGCAGTATAATCATGTTGGTTGCTATGGAAACGGTCATAAACGCTTAATTTTAATGGTTGCTATGTTGGTTGCTAGGTACATGGAGGTTTCATGTAGTTGACTGGAGGCATAGTGGATGATAACTGACAGTTGGAATGGTTGAACAGTTCAATAGTTGAGTAGTTTCAATGGTTAAATGATTTAATAGTGTATTATTGCAGTGAGGACCTTTATTTTGAAACAGTTGTGGACAGAGGAAGTAGTGAAACAGGATCTGTAGTCTTAATGAGATTGTATGCTTAAAGCCTGAGACAGAAGGTGCCTCTCATAGCGTTTACGCGTCCTCTCTCGCTCCTCACTGATCTACATAAAGAATGATGGAGCGGCAACAATGGGATAGTCTAGCCCTTCTTCTATCTTTCTTTATGTAGATCATTGAGGATCGAGGAGCGAGGGAGGACATATAAACGCTGCTTGAGAGGGACCCACAGTAAATACTTTAAAAGTTGTATGTAGATAGTCTAATTAATGTTGATAGATAGAATGTTTAATGGATGTTGATAGGCAGATTGTTTTATATTGATTGACAGTTTAATGGGTGGATGAGTGAATGGTCTGAAGAAGATGAATGGATAGAAGGTTGGATGGAATGTGCCTTATATTCTTGTTAAGAGAGACACTGATACAGCTCTCTGAGAGTAGTTGACACAGGTGTAATCAATTTAACTGGCTAGTCTTAAGAGAGCCAGAGTACTCTTAAAGCCTGAGACAGAGTAAATAATTTAAAAGTTGAATGTAGATAGTCTAATTAATGTTGATAGACAGAGAGTTTAATGGATGTTGATAGACAGATTGTTTAATAGATGTTGATAGACAGTTTAATGGGTGGATGAGTGAATGGTCTGAAGAAGATGAATGGATAGAATGTTGGATGGAATGTGCCTTATATTCTTGTAGAATGGAGAGACACAGCTCTCTACTGAGAGTAGTGGATACAGATACAGGTGTAATCAATTTAACTGGCTAGTCTTAAGAGAGCCAGCCTGAGACAGAGTAGATTGTTTAAAAGTTCAATGTAGAGCGTCTAATTGATGTTGTTGATAGGCAGACTGTTTAGAATGGGTGGATGAGTGAATGGTTTGAAGAAGATGAATGGATATAAAGTTGGATGGAATTAGGAGGACTTATTTTGATACTGTTGTGCACAGAGGATACAGGGGAACAGAATATGTAGTCTTCAGAGAGGAGCCTGAGAGAAACTGACAGTTGGTGCCCAGGTGGCTGACCAGCTGGGGTAACATTCTAATTGCTGCCGTGATGTCATAATGAGCAATGTTAAGTCTATGGGGGAAATGGTGATAGTTTTTAACTAATAGTTTAAAAAGTATAAAAGTTACAAAGTTGAAAAATACAAAGCACATATGGCATAAGCAAGACCTACGCAACAAAGTTTGAATGAAGTTTCTACGTTAAACGGTTGAAGCTGAATTGCGAGCGTTAGAAGAAGAAGTTTAACTAGAAATGCAATTCCAAGGAATTACCAGTGCATGAAATGCAAAAATAGATAGATAATGTAGATATGGTTACTAAGGTGTAGCTAGGGTAAACATGGTGGTTGCATAGTTTACAGAGAGTTGATAGTGTGAAGGTAGACAGTTTAAAGCTGAAACATTGCCAGTTCTAACTTAACTAATGATTACTATTCATGTTAAAATGGTAACAATGATAACCAGGTTGATTGGTTAACTTAGCTACTGATTTCATGCAGTAATGGTAAAAATGTTAACTATGCTAACTATGCTCACAGTGCTAACCAGGTTGATTAGCTAACTTAGCTAATGATTTCTAGCAGTTATGCTAAAAATGCTAGCTATACTAGCAATGCTAACTATGGTAGCAATGCTAACTTAAACTAACAATGCTAACCAGGTTGATTAGCTAACTTAACTGATGATTTCTAGAAATAATGCTAAAAATGCTAACCAGGTTGATTAGCTAACTTAGTTGATGTTTTTTTTGCAGTTATGCTAAAAATGTTAACAATGTTAACTATGCTAACCATGCTAACTAGCTAACTTGCTAGTGAGGACTTTTATTTTGAAACATTTGTTGCTAGGGTATCCATGGTGGCCACTATCAGGAAACAATAAGTTACTGCAGTATAATCATGTTGGTTGCTATGGAAACGGTCATAAACGCTTAATTTTAATGGTTGATATGTTGGTTGCTAGGTACATGGAGTTTTAGTTGACTGGAAGCATAGTTGATAACTGACAGTTGGAATGGTTGAACAGTTAAATAGTTGAGTAGTTACAATGGTTAAATGATTTAATAGTGTATTATTGCAGTGAGGACCTTTATTTTGAAACAGTTGTGGACAGAGGAAGTAGTGAAACAGGATCTGTAGTCTTAATGAGATTGTATGCTTAAAGCCTGAGACAGAAGATGCCTCTCATATAGCGTTTACGCGTCCTCTCTCGCTCCTCGATCCTCACTGATCTACATAAAGAATGATGGAGCGGCAACAATGGGATAGTCTAGCCCTTCTTCTATCTTTCTTTATGTAGATCATTGAGGAGCGAGGAGCGAGGGAGGACATATAAACGCTGCTTGAGAGGCACCCACAGTAAATACTTTAAAAGTTGTATGTAGATAGTCTAATTAATGTTGATAGACAGAATGTTTCATGGATGTTGATAGGCAGATTATTTAATAGATATTGATTGACAGTTTAATGGGTGGATGAGTGAATGGTCTGAAGAAGATGAATGGATAGAAGGTTGGATGGAATGTGCCTTATATTCTTGTTAAGAGAGACACTGATACAGCTCTCTGAGAGTAGTTGATACAGGTGTAATCAATCATCACTGTTGATAGACAGTTTAATGGGTGGATGAGTGAATGGTCTGAAGAAGATGAATGGATAGAAAGTTGGATGGAATGTGCTTTATATTCTTGTAGAGTGGAGAGACACAGCTCTCTACTGAGAGTAGTGGATACAGATACAGGTGTAATCAATTTAACTGGCTAGTCTTGAGAGAGCCAGAGTGTAAGCCTGAGACAGAGTAGATTGTTTAAAAGTTGAATGTAGATAGTCTAATTAATGTTGATAGACAGAGAGTTTAATGGATGTTGATAGGCAGATTGTTTAATAGATGTTGATAGACAGTTTAATGGGTGGATGAGTGAATGGTCTGAAGAAGATGAATGGATAGAAAGTTGGATGGAATGTGCCTTATATTCTTGTAGAGTGGAGAGACACAGCTCTCTACTGGGAGTAGTGGATACAGATACAGGTGTAATCAATTCAACTGGCTAGTCTTAAGAGAGCCAGAGTGTCAGCCTGAGACAGAGTAGATTGTTTAAAAGTTGAATGTAGATCGTCTAATTGATGTTGATAGGCAGACTGTTTAGAATGGGTGGATGAGTGAATGGTTTGAAGAAGATGAATGGATAGAAAGTTAAAATGGAATTAGGAAGGCTTATGTTGATACAGTTGATACAGGGGAACAGAAAATGTAGTCTCAAGAGCCTGAGAGAGAGAGAGAGCTGCTGCACCTGGACTGGCCACCTGGCGTAACATTCTAATTGCTGCCGTGATGTCATAATGAGCAATGTTAAGTCTATGGGGACATTTTTAATAGTTTTTAATTCATAGTTTAAAAAGTATAAAAGTTACAAAGTTGAAAAATATATTCCACAGGTCTCCTAAGTAAGACCTACGTAGCAAAGTTTGAATCAAGTTTCTACGTTAAACGGTTCAAGCTGAATTGCGAGCGTTAGAAGAAGTAGTGGAATAATAATAAGAAGCCTAGGAAGAACAGTACAGTGCATTTTCATGCACTGTAATAACTAGAAATGCAATTCCAAGGAATTACCAGTGCATGAAAATGCAAAAATAGATAGATAATGTAGATATGGTTACTAAGGTGTAGCTAGGGTAAACATGGTGGTTGCATAGTTTACAGAGAGTTGATAGTGTGAAGGTAGACAGTTTAAAGATGAAACATTCCAGCTCTAACTTAACTAATGATTTATATTCATGTTAAAATGTTGATTAGCTAACTTAGGTAATGATTTCTAGCAGTTACGCTAAAAATGCTAATTATGTTAGCAATGCTAACTTTATTAACAATGCTAACCAGGTTGATTAGCTAACTTAACCAATGATTTCTAGCAGTAATGCTAAAAATGCTAACTATGCTAACAATGCTAAATTTGCTAATAATGCTAACCAGGTTGATTAGCTAACTTAGTTGATGATTTTTTGCAGTTATGCTAAAAATGCTACCTATGCTAACAATGCTAACTATGCTAACCATGCTAACTAGCTAACTTGCTAGTGAGGACTTTTATTTTGAAACTTTTGTTGCTAGGGTATCCATGGTGGCCACTATCAAGAAACAAGAAGTTACTGCAGTATAATCATGTTGGTTGCTATGGAAACGGTCATAAACACTTAATTTTAATGGTTGCTATGTTGGTTGCTAGGTACATGGAGGTTTCATGTAGTTGACTGGAGGCATAGTGGATGATAACTGACAGTTGGAATGGTTGAAGAGTTCAATAGTTGAGTAGTTTCAATGGTTAAATGATTTAATAGTGTATTATTGCATTGAGGACTTTTATTTTGAAACAGTTGTGGACAGAGGATACAGTTTAACAGGATATGTGTAGTCTTCTGAGAGACTGTATGCTTAAAGCCAGAGAAACTGACAGTTGGTGCCCAGGTGGCCGGCCACCTGGCGTAAGATTCTAATTGCTGCCGTGATGTCATAATGAGCAATGTTAAGTCTATGGGGGAAATTGTAATAGTTTTTAACTCATAGTTTAAAAAGTATAAAAGTTACAAAGTTGAAAAATACAAAGCAGGCATGGCATAAGCAAGACCTACGCAACAACGTTTGAATGAAGTTTCTACGTTAAACGGTTGAAGCTGAATTGCGTGCGTTAGAAGAAGAATAATAACTAGAAATGCAATTCCAAGGAATTACCAGTGCATGAAAATGCAAAAATAGATAGATAATGTATATATGGTTACTAAGGTGTAGCTAGGGTAAACATGGTGGTTGCATAGTTTACAGAGAGTTGATAGTGTGAAGGTAGACAGTTTAAAGATGAAACGTTCCAGTTCTAACTTAACTAATGATTTCTATTCATGTTAAAATGTTGATTAGCTAACTTAGCTAATGATTTCTAGCAGTTACGCTAAAAATGCTTACTATGCTAGCAATGCTAACAATGCTAACCAGGTTGATTAGCTAACTTAACCGATGATTTCTAGCAGTAATGCTAAAAATGCTAACTATGCTAACAATGCTAAATTTGCTAACAATGCTAACCAGGTTGATTAGCTAACTTAGTTGATGATTTTTTGCAGTTATGCTAAAAATGCTAACTATGCTAACAATGCTAACTATGCTAACCATGGTAACTAGCTAACTTGCTAGTGAGGACTTTTATTTTGAAACATTTGTTGCTAGGGTATCCATGGTGGCCACTATCAGGAAACAAGAAGTTACTGCAGTATAATCATGTTGGTTGCTATGGAAACGGTCATAAAAACTTTTTAATGGTTGCTATGTTGGTTGCTAGGTACATGGAGGTTTCATGTAGTTGACTGGAGGCATAGTGGATGATAACTGACAGTTGGAATGGTTGAACAGTTCAATAGTTGAGTAGTTTCAATGGTTAAATGATTTAATAGTGTATTATTGCAGTGAGGACCTTTATTTTGAAACAGTTGTGGACAGAGGAAGTAGTGAAACAGGATCTGTAGTCTTAATGAGATTGTATGCTTAAAGCCTGAGACAGAAGGTGCTTCTCATAGCGTTTACGCGTCCTCTCTCGCTCCTCACTGATCTACATAAAGAATGATGGAGCGGCAACAATGGGATAGTCTAGCCCTTCTTCTAGCTTTCTTTATGTAGATCATTGAGGATCGAGGAGCGAGGGAGGACATAAACGCTGCTTGAGAGGGACCCACAGTAAATACTTTAAAAGTTGTATGTAGATAGTCTAATCAATGTTGATAGACAGAATGTTTAATGGATGTTGATAGGCAGATTGTTTAATAGATATTGATTGACAGTTTAATGGGTGGATGAGTGAATGGTCTGAAGAAGATGAATGGATAGAAGGTTGGATGGAATGTGCCTTATATTCTTGTTAAGAGAGACACTGATACAGCTCGCTGAGAGTAGTTGACACAGGTGTAATCAATTTAACTGGCTAGTCTTAAGAGAGCCAGAGTGTACTCTTAAAGCCTGAGACAGAGTAAATAATTTAAAAGTTGAATGTAGATAGTCTAATTAATGTTGATAGACAGAGAGTTTAATGGATGTTGATAGACAGATTGTTTAATAGATGTTGATAGACAGTTTAATGGGTGGATGAGTGAATGGTCTGAAGAAGATGAATGGATAGAATGTTGGATGGAATGTGCCTTATATTCTTGTAGAATGGAGAGACACAGCTCTCTACTGAGAGTAGTGGATACAGATACAGGTGTAATCAATTTAACTGGCTAGTCTTAAGAGAGCCAGCCTGAGACAGAGTAGATTGTTTAAAAGTTCAATGTAGAGCGTCTAATTGATGTTGTTGATAGGCAGACTGTTTAGAATGGGTGGATGAGTGAATGGTTTGAAGAAGATGAATGGATATAAAGTTGGATGGAATTAGGAGGACTTATTTTGATACTGTTGTGCGCAGAGGATACAGGGGAACAGAATATGTAGTCTTCAGAGAGATTGTCTGCTTAAAGCCTGAGAGAAACTGACAGTTGGTGCCCAGGTGGCTGACCAGCTGGGGTAACATTCTAATTGCTGCCGTGATGTCATAATGAGCAATGTTAAGTCTATGGGGAAATTGTTAATAGTTTTTATTTAATAGTTCAAAAAGTATAAAAGTTACAAAGTTGAAAAATACAAAGCACACATGGCATAAGCAAGACCTACGCAACAACGTTTGAATGAAGTTTCTACGTTAAACGGTTGAAGCTGAATTGCGAGCGTTAGAAGAAGAAGTTTAATAAAAAGCCTAGGAAGAACAGTACAGTGCATTTTCATGCACTGTAATAAGAAGAAGAAGAAGAAGACCGAGGAAGAACAGTACAGTGCATTTTCATGCACTGTAATAAGAAGCCTAGGAAGAACAGTACAGTGCATTTTCATGCACTGTAATAAAAAGCCTAGGAAGAACAGTACAGTGCATTTTCATGCACTGTAATAAAAAGCCTAGGAAGAACAGTACAGTGCATTTTCATGCACTGTAATAATAACTAGAGATGTAATTCCAAGGAAATTACGAGTGCATGAAAATGCAAAAATGATGAGGACTTTTATTTTGAAATAGTTGTGGGTAGAGGAAACAGTTGAACAGGATACGTTGTCTTAAGAGAGCCAGAAAGCCTGAGACAGAGAGTTGCTGCCAGGTGGCTTTGAACACCTGGCTTAAGATTCTAATTGCTTAACGACTTCATTGTGATGTCATAATCCAATGTTAAGTCTATGGGAGAAAAAATGTTTTAAAAAAATCATATAAATTAAACGATAAAGTTTTCAAAGATGAAAATTACATAGCTGAAGTCACCTAAGTAAGACCTACGCAGCGCAGTTTGAATGAAGTTTCTACGTCGAACGGTTGAAGCTGAATTGAACGCAGAAAAAGTGTCTGAAGAAGAATAATATCGACTAGAGAATGTAATTCCAAGGAAATTACGAGTGCATGAAAATGCAAAAATGTACAGATAAATCATGTAGATATGGTTACTAAGGTGTTGCTAGGGTAGACATGGTGGTTTCATAGTTTTTGAAAGTTGATGGTGCGAAGATAGACAGTTTAAAATTGAATTAGCTAACCTGATTACCAGATTAGCTAACTATGCTAACAATGCTAACTATGCTAACGAGGTTGATTAGCTAACTTAGTTGATGATTTCTAGCAGTTAATGCTAAAAATGCTAACAATGCTAACTATATTAACAATGCTAACCAGGTTGATTAACTAACTTAACTGATGATTTCTAGCAGTTATGCTAAAAATGCTAACTATGCTAACAATGCTAACCAGGTTGATTAGCTAACTTAGTTAATCATTTCTAGCAGTTATGCTAAAAATGCTAACTATGTTAACAATGCTAACTATGCTAACTAGCTAACTTGCTAGTGAGGACTTTTATTTTGAAACATTTGTTGCTAGGGTATCCATGATGGCCACTATCAGAAACTAGAAATGCAATTCCAAGGAATTACCAGTGCATGAAAATATAAAAATAGATAGATAATGTAGATATGGTTACTAAGGTGTAGCTAGGGTAAACATGGTGGTTGCATAGTTTACAGAGAGTTGATAGTGTGAAGGTAGACAGTTTAAAGATGAAACATTCCAGTTCTAACTTAACTAATGATTTCTATTCATGTTAAAATGTTAACTATGGTAACAATGATAACCAGGTTGATTGGTTAACTTAGCTTTCATGCAGTAATGGTAAAAATGTTAACTATGCTAACTATGCTCACAGTGTTAACCAGGTTGATTAGCTAACTTAGCTAATGATTTCTAGCAGTTATGCTAAAAATGCTAACTATGCTAGCAATGCTAACTATGGTAACAATGCTAACTTAAACTAACAATGCTAACCAGGTTGATTAGCTAACTTAACTGATGATTTCTAGCAATAATGTTAAAAATGCTAACTATGCTAACGATGCTAAAATTGCTAACAATGCTAACCAGGTTGATTAGCTAACTTAGTTAGATGTTTTTTTTGCAGTTATGCTAAACATGCTAACTATGCTAACAATGTTAACTATGCTAACCAATGCTAACTAGCTAACTTGCTAGTGAGGACTTTTATTTTGAAACATTTATTGCTAGGGTATCCATGGTGGCCACTATCAGGAAACAAGAAGTTACTGCAGTATAATCATGTTGGTTGCTATGGAAACGGTCATAAACACTTAATTTTAATGGTTGCTATGTTGGTTGCTAGGTACATGGAGGTTTCATGTAGTTGACTGGAGGCATAGTGGATGATAACTGACCGTTGGAATGGTTGAACAGTTCAATAGTTGAGTAGTTTCAATGGTTAAATGATTTAATAGTGTATTATTGCAGTGAGGACTTTTATTTTGAAACAGTTGTGGACAGAGGAAACAGTTAACAGGATATGTAGTCTTCTAAGAGACTGTATGCTTAAAGCCTGAGAAACTGACAGTTGGTGCCCAGGTGGCCGGCCACCTGGCGTAAGATTCTAATTGCTGCCGTGATGTCATAATGAGCAATGTTAAGTCTATGGGGAAATAGCTGAATGTTAAATCTATGGGGAAATCGTCTTTTAATTCATAGTTTAAAAAGTATAAAAGTTACAAAGTTGAAAAATACAAAGCCCACATCGCGTAAGTAAGACCTACGTGACAAAATTTGAATGGAGTTTCTACGTTAAGCGGTTGAAGCTGAATTGCGTGCGTTAGAAGAAGAACTAGAAATGCAATTCCAAGGAATTACCAGTGCATGAAAATGCAAAAATAGATAGATAATGTAGATATGGTTACTAAGGTGTAGCTAGGGTAAACATGGTGGTTGCATAGTTTACAGAGAGTTGATAGTGTGAAGGTAGACAGTTTAAAGATGAAACACTCCAGTTCTAACTTAACTAATGATTTCTATTCATGTTAAAATGTTGATTAGCTAACTTAGCTAATGATTTCTAGCAGTTACGCTAAAAATGCTTATTATGCTAGCAATGCTAACTTTACTAACAATGCTAACCAGGTTGATTAGCTAACTTAACCGATGATTTCTAGCAGTAATGTTAAAAATGCTAACTATGCTAAATTTGGTAACAATGCTAACCAGGTTGATTAGCTAACTTAGTTGATGATTTTTTGCAGTTATGCTAAAAATGCTAACTATGCTAACAATGCTAACTATGCCAACCATGCTAACTAGCTAACTTGCTAGTGAGGACTTTTATTTTGAAACATTTGTTGCTAGGGTATCCATGGTGGCCACTATCAGGAAACAAGAAGTTACTGCAGTATAATCATGTTGGTTGCTATGGAAACGGTCATAAACACTTAATTTTAATGGTTGCTATGTTGGTTGCTAGGTACATGGAGGTTTCATGTAGTTGACTGGAGGCATAGTGGATGATAACTGACAGTTGGAATGGTTGAACAGTTCAATAGTTGAGTAGTTTCAGTGGTTAAATGATTTAATAATGTATTATTGCAGTGAGGACCTTTATTTTGAAACAGTTGTGGACAGAGGAAGTAGTGAAACAGGATCTGTAGTCTTAATGAGATTGTATGCTTAAAGCCTGAGACAGAAGGTGCCTCTCATATAGCGTTTACGCGTCCTCTCTCGCTCCTCACTGATCTACATAAAGAATGATGGAGCGGCAACAATGGGATAGTCTAGCCCTTCTTCTATCTTTCTTTATGTAGATCATTGGGGATCGAGGAGCGAGGGAGGACATATAAACGCTGCTTGAGAGGGACCCACAGTAAATACTTTAAAAGTTGTATGTAGATAGTCTAATTAATGTTGATAGACAGAATGTTTAATGGATGTTGATAGGCAGATTGTTTAATAGATATTGATTGACAGTTTAATGGGTGGATGAGTGAATGGTCTGAAGAAGATGAATGGATAGAAGGTTGGATGGAATGTGCCTTATATTCTTGTTAAGAGAGACACTGATACAGCTCTCTGAGAGTAGTTGATACAGGTGTAATCAATTTAACTGGCTAGTCTGAGACAGAGTAAATAATTTAAAAGTTGAATGTAGATAGTCTAATTAATGTTGATAGACAGAGAGTTTAATGGATGTTGATAGACAGATTGTTTAATAGATGTTGATAGACAGTTTAATGGGTGGATGAGTGAATGGTCTGAAGAAGATGAATGGATAGAATGTTGGATGGAATGTGCCTTATATTCTTGTAGAATGGAGAGACACAGCTCTCTACTGAGAGTAGTGGATACAGATACAGGTGTAATCAATTTAACTGGCTAGTCTTAAGAGAGCCAGCCTGAGACAGAGTAGATTGTTTAAAAGTTCAATGTAGAGCGTCTAATTGATGTTGTTGATAGGCAGACTGTTTAGAATGGGTGGATGAGTGAATGGTTTGAAGAAGATGAATGGATATAAAGTTGGATGGAATTAGGAGGACTTATTTTGATACTGTTGTGCGCAGAGGATACAGGGGAACAGAATATGTAGTCTTCAGAGAGGAGCCTGAGAGAAACTGACAGTTGGTGCCCAGGTGGCTGACCAGCTGGGGTAACATTCTAATTGCTGCCGTGATGTCATAATGAGCAATGTTAAGTCTATGGGGGAAATGGTGATAGTTTTTAACTAATAGTTTAAAAAGTATAAAAGTTACAAAGTTGAAAAATATAAAGCACATATGGCATAAGCAAGACCTACGCAACAAAGTTTGAATGAAGTTTCTACGTTAAACGGTTGAAGCTGAATTGCGAGCGTTAGAAGAAGAAGTTTAATAATAACTAGAAACGCAATTCCAAGGAATTACCAGTGCATGAAAATGCAAAAATAGATAGATAATGTAGATATGGTTACTAAGGTGTAGCTAGGGTAAACATGGTGGTTGCATAGTTTACAGAGAGTTGATAGTGTGAAGGTAGACAGTTAAAAGATGAAACATTCCAGTTCTAACTTAACTAATGATTTCTATTCATGTTAAAATGTTGATTAGCTAACTTAACTAATGATTTCTAGCAGTTACGCTAAAAATGCTAATAATGTTAGCAATGCTAACTTTATTAACAATGCTAACCAGGTTGATTAGCTAACTTAACCGATGATTTCTAGCAGTAATGCTAAAAATGCTAACTATGCTAACAATGCTAGATTTGCTAACAATGCTAACCAGGTTGATTAGCTAACTTAGTTGATGATTTTTTGCAGTTATGCTAAAAATGCTAGCTATGCTAACAAAGCTAACCATGCTAACTAGATAACTTGCTAGTGAGGACTTTTATTTTGAAACATTTGTTGCTAGGGTATCCATGGTGGCCACTATCAGGAAACAAGAAGTTACTGCAGTATAATCATGTTGGTTGCTATGGAAACGGTCATAAACGCTTAATTTTAATGGTTGCTATGTTGGTTGCTAGGTACATGGAGGTTTCATGTAGTTGACTGGAGGCATAGTTGATGATAACTGACAGTTGGAATGGTTGAACAGTTAAATAGTTGAGTAGTTTCAATGGTCAAATGATTTAATAGTGTATTATTGCAGTGAGGACTTTTATTTTGAAACAGTTGTGGACAGAGGAAACAGTTAACAGGATCTGTAGTCTTAATGAGATTGTATGCTTAAAGCCTGAGACAGAAGGTGCCTCTCATATAGCGTTTACGCGTCCTCTCTCGCTCCTCACTGATCTACATAAAGAATGATGGAGCGGCAACAATGGGATAGTCTAGCCCTTCTTCTATCTTTCTTTATGTAGATCATTGAGGATCGAGGAGCGAGGGAGGACATATAAACGCTGCTTGAGAGGGACCCACAGTAAATACTTTAAAAGTTGTATGTAGATAGTGTAATTAATGTTGATAGACAGAATGTTTAATGGATATTGATAGGCAGATTGTCTAATAGATATTGATTGACAGTTTAATGGTGGATGAGTGAATGGTCTGAAGAAGATGAATGGATAGAAGGTTGGATGGAATGTGCCTTATATTCTTGTTAAGAGAGACACTGATACAGCTCTCTGAGAGTAGTTGACACTACTCAATTTAACTGGCTAGTCTTAAGAGAGCCAGAGACAGAGTAAATAATTAAAAAGTTGAATGTAGATAGTCTAATTAATGTTGATAGACAGAAAGTTTAATGGATGTTGATAGACGGATTGTTTAATAGATGTTGATAGACAGTTTAATGGGTGGATGAGTGAATGGTCTGAAGAAGATGAATGGATAGAATGTTGGATGGAATGTGCCTTATATTCTTGTAGAATGGAGAGACACAGCTCTCTACTGAGAGTAGTGGATACAGATACAGGTGTAATCAATTTAACTGGCTAGTCTTAAGAGAGCCAGCCTGAGACAGAGTAGATTGTTTAAAAGTTGAATGTAGAACGTCTAATTGATGTTGATAGGCAGACTGTTTAGAATGGGTGGATGAGTGAATGGTTTGAAGAAGATGAATGGATATAAAGTTGGATGGAATTAGGAGGACTTATTTTGATACTGTTGTGCACAGAGGATACAGGGGAACAGAATATGTAGTCTTCAGAGAGATTGTGTGCTTAAAGCCTGAGAGAAACTGACAGTTGGTGCCCAGGTGGCTGACCAGCTGGAGTAAGATTCTAATTGCTGCCGTGATGTCATAATGAGCAATGTTAAGTCTATGGGGGAAATTGTAATAGTTTTTAACTAATAGTTTAAAAAGTATAAAAGTTACAAAGTTGAAAAGTCATAGCACACATGTCCTAAGTAAGACCTACGTAACGCAGTTTGAATGAAGTTTCTACGTTAAACGGTTCTAGCTGATTTGCGTGCGTTAGAAGAAGAATAATAAGAAGAAGAAGAAGAAGCCTAGGAAGAACAGTACAGTGCATTTTCATGCACTGTAATAATAAGAAGAATAGGAAGAACAGTACAGTGCATTTTCATGCACTGTAATAATAAGAAGAAGACCGAGGAAGAACAGTACAGTGCATTTTCATGCACTGTAATAAAGAAGTTACTGTAGTAAAATCATGTTGGTTGCTATGGAAATGGTCATAAACGCTTAATTTGAATGGTTGCTATGTTGGTTGCTAGGTACATGGAGGTTTCATAGTCGACTGGAGGCATAGTTGATGATAATGGTTGAACAGTTAAATAGTTGAGTAGTTTCAATAGGTAAACGATTTAATAGTGCATTATTACAGTGAGGACTTTTATTTTGAAGCAGTTGTGGACAGAGGAAGTAGTGAAACAGGATCTGTAGTCTTAATGAGATTGTATGCTTAAAGCCTGAGAGAGAGAGAGAGCTGCTGCACCTGGACTGGCCACCTGGCATAAGATTCTAATTGCCCTATTATGATGTCATAATGTAATGTTAAGTCTATGGGGAAATTTTAATAGTTTTTATTTAATAGTTCAAAAAGTATAAAAGTTACAAAGTTGAAAAATACATAGCTGAAGTCACCTAAGTAAGACCTACGCAGCGCAGTTTGAATGAAGTTTCTACGTTAAACGGTTGAAGCTGAATTGCACGCACAAAAAGCGTTAGAAGAATAATGACCTATAAGAATAAATCGGATAACAGTAGAGTGCATTTTCATGCACTCTAATAAGAAGAATAGGAAGAACAGTACAGTGCATTTTCATGCACTGTAATAATAAGAAGAATAGGAAGAACAGTACAGTGCATTTTCATGCACTGTAATAATAAAAAGTTGAAGAAGCCTAGGAAGAACAGTACAGTGCATTTTCATGCACTGTAATAATAAGAAGACTTGGAATAACAGTATAGTGCATTTTCATGCACTATAATAAGAAGACTTGGAATAACAGTACAGTGCATTTTCATGCACTGTAATAAGAAGAAGAAGAAGAAGAAGAAGAAGAAGCCTAGGAAGAACAGTACAGTGCATTTTCATGCACTGTAATTACATTGAACATGGGTCACGGGTGGAATGTTTTTGTTCTCCCTTAAGTTTCTCCACGTTGCGTCGATAAAAATTCGCAATTCTTGCTGTATTATGTCGGACAAATATGTAGGTTATTATCAAAGTGAAATGATTACTGTCATATGTCAGCGGCGTTTGTTTGAGCACATAATTGACGTTTTCCTTCGAAATGGTCAGTCAGAATCAATGGGAGTCAATGGGGAACCGTAATCTATGGAAGCATATGAGTTCCATAATTCAAATGAGAATGCATTCTGCAATATGCAATTCTAAAAGACATTACATTAGGCAATTGCTAATTCATTATGCAATTTAATATTACAATTTGCAATACTTTCTTTCAAAATGCATTTTAATATACAAAGTGACAATGCAATCATCAAATCAATTTGATTTATTTTGGTTAAAAATTTGAATAAACATGGATTGAATTGCATTCCATTTTGCCATGGTACTTTAGTCTCAAAATTCAAATGGCAATTCATTTTGCATTTCAATTTTCAATATTCAGTTTCATCTTTTAATTGTCAATTACTTTTGCAATGTAATGTTCAAAATTCAATGTAGAATTGAATTATTTTTAAATTTTTTTAATGTATTTAATTTTTTTTTGAAAATGTTTTTAAAACAAATATTGAAAACATTTTGAATATTTTTTGGCAAAAAGTTTTGCCCGGTTTGCAGAAATAGCGCCCCCGTTATTGCATAGCACTTTGTCACGCTCTTTGTGTCCCAAAATTCAAATGGCAATGGCAAACGCGATTCCAAAACACATTGCAATCTGTCAGTCTTCCATCACCCATGGCGGGAACTACGTCACGTCCGTGTTTATCTCGCATTGGTCAGTTTTCTCTTTAAGACGGGTCTTAGGCAGGGCGGCTGACGGCCTCCAGGTAGAGAAGAGAACGTAAAAGAGAAATTGTCGCTGACACAGTAGCCTACTGTTGAAGGTGATGGGCAAAAACAGTCGCTCAGCTACTGAGGGAGGCAGGCGTGTGTGTGTGTGCGTGCGGAGACCTTGATCCGACCGTACGCCACCCCCTCCAGGAGCGTGTATCAGGGTGAAGCGTTAAAAACAGCACACAGGTAGCCAGGGGAGCTGAGGGAGCTGGCAGCCCAGGGCCCTGGAGCTCATATCTGGGTGGAGCGTTTGCCCCTCTCAGCCCGGAGGACTGCTCCAGATTAACGACCATAGACAGTAAGATAGGCTACTGACAGGGCTAACACAGGGCTACTGACAGGGCTAACACAGGGCTACTAACAGGGCAGGGCTGTTAATTACAGGGCTACATCGTTTCATTCACACTCAGGCACTCCTGGTCTGACCACGACCGCCGGTCCAGCTGCAGCCTGCACTGTCAGGAAGTCAAGGAAGCGTATAGCCACGTCCTGAGATATCGATGGCTTTGCCCCAAACGAGGAACGTGCATCGTTCTTTTCTCAAATACACCATATTTTTAAGCAAATAAAGTTGTTTACTTAAGATTACTCAGCGTTCTATCAACGTTTGGTCAGGACCGGAAAGCAAGCGTAGTCACTTGCTGAGATATCGATGGCTTTGTCCTAAACGAGGAAGTAGTTTTTCACTGATCGTTGATAAGAATGTAGCACAAATTAGCAAGTGCATCTTTTAATCAGTGTCTACGTTTTATTTTTATAACGTAGCACAAATGTATTACATTCGTCAATGTCGACGTTTTTCAGTTATAGTTTTGTATGTTGAATGTTTGTACAAACAACAATCCAGTGGGATGGGATCACGTCTCACCGAGTCTCGCAACCGATTCCCTACCACCGCCGTCATGTCATCCGGCACAAGCTTCCTTGGTACACTGCTGTCATAAGCATTACGGTTCCCCATTGACTCCCATTGATTCTGACTGACCATTTCGAAGGAAAACGTCAATTATGTACTGAAACAAACGCCGCTGACATATGATAGTAACCATTTCGTCGATAAAATTTCGAAATTCTTGCTGTATTATGTCGGACAAAAATGTAGGTTATTATCAAAGTGAAATGGTTACTATCATATGTCAGCGGCGTTTGTTTCAGCACATAATTGACGTTTTCCTTCGAAATGGTCAGTCAGAATCAATGGGAGTCAATGGGGAACCGTAATGCTTATGATAGCAGTGTACCATGGAAGCTTGTGCCGGATGACATGACGGCGGTTTCCCTACCGGTGCAGCGAGAATATTTTCGCGGACCAAACGTTGATAAAACGCTGTAATCTTAAGTAAACAACTTTATTTGCTTAAAAATATGGTGTATTTGTGAAAAGAACGATGCACGTTCCTCGTTTGGGGCAAAGCCACCGATATCTCAGGACGTGGCTATACGCTTCCTTGACTTCCTGACAGTGCAGGCTGCAGCTGGACCGGCGGTCGTGGTCAGACCAGGAGTGCCTGAGTGTGAATGAAACGATGTAGCCCTGTAATTAACAGCCCTGCCCTGTTAGTAGCCCTGTGTTAGCCCTGTCAGTAGCCTATCTTACTGTCTATGGTCGTTAATCTGGAGCAGTCCTCCGGGCTGAGAGGGGCAAACGCTCCACCCAGATATGAGCTCCAGGGCCCTGGGCTGCCAGCTCCCTCAGCTCCCCTGGCTACCTGTGTGCTGTTTTTAACGCTTCACCCTGATACACGCTCCTGGAGGGGGTGGCGTACGGTCGGATCAAGGTCTCCGCACGCACACACACACACGCCTGCCTCCCTCAGTAGCTGAGCGACTGTTTTTGCCCATCACCTTCAACAGTAGGCTACTGTGTCAGCGACAATTTCTCTTTTACGTTCTCTTCTCTACCTGGAGGCCGTCAGCCGCCCTGCCTAAGACCCGCCTTAAAGAGAAAACTGACCAATGCGAGATAAACACGGACGTGACGTAGTTCCCGCCATGGGTGATGGAAGACTGACAGATTGCAATGTGTTTTGGAATCGCGTTTGCCATTGCCATTTGAATTTTGAGACACAAAGAGCGTGACAAAGTGCTATGCAATAACGGGGGCGCTATTTCTGCAAACCGGGCAAAACTTTTTGCCAAAAAATATTCAAAATGTTTTCAATATTTGTTTTAAAAACATTTTCAAAAAAAAATTAAATACATTAAAAAATTAAAAAATAATTCAATTCTACATTGAATTTTGAACATTACATTGCAAAAGTAATTGACAATTAAAAGATGAAACTGAATATTGAAAATTGAAATGCAAAATGAATTGCCATTTGAATTTTGAGACTAAAGTACCATGGCAAAATGGAACGCAATTCAATCCATGTTTATTCAAATTTTTAACCAAAATAAATCAAATTGATTTGATGATTGCATTGTCACTTTGTATATTAAAATGCATTTTGAAAGAAAGTATTGCAAATTGTAATATTAAATTGCATAATGAATTAGCAATTGCCTAATGTAATGTCTTTTAGAATTGCATATTGCAGAATGCATTCTCATTTGAATTATGGAACTCATATGCTTCCATAGTAATCCTTCTGATGGCAGAGGACCAAGGAAGCTTGTGCCGGATGACATGACGGCGGTTTCCTCTAGAGGGAACACATTTCGACAGGACTCAGAATTTGGTGGAACAATTGTTCCGCGGTCTTCTTTGATCTTTGATTATTCTCGCTGATCCGGGAAAATGAAATGTTTTTTGTTCCTGCTCGGTGTTTCCGAGACAGTTCACCGAAAGGTAGGCCTAAGTAATTGTTCGAGTAGCCTAGTGCGTTTCTGAAACTATGGACCGACTGCTGCCGTCTGTTTGCTTTGTGCGTGCTCGCGTTGCTGACCACAGCTGCAGGAGTGGTCAAACATTCACAAATAGCCTAAGTTGTGAAGTTTTTTATGCCGCTTTTCATATGCCATGATCACTACATTACAGCCAATCGGACGACAAACACGAACTGGGGGGGAACCAAATCGGGTGCTTCACCGGAAAAATACGCACATTTTCGCAAATCTCTTCATTCTACCCTTGAAGACATCGCGGCCTTGTGTCCTGAAATGTAGATTCCTCTCGTACAATTAAATTATCTGAATGTTGGCCTACTACAACATCACTACCGGGCGCATGTCATATTTTTAGTTGATCAACCAGTAGACTAGTAACGCGGTTAAGCTTGAAATTAGACATTCGCCAGACATTCAAAACATTGAGTTCTCTATCTCATTCAAGTTCAACGCTGAATAAACTACTCACAAAGTGCGATTTAGTTGTGAGAATATATTAAATGTTATTGAATGCAATAAAAGGCAAAATTGCAATCAATGTTGCCATTAAGATCACATTCATGCATCCAAGGACTCTCTTCCCATGTTTACTGCCATTTCGTCGGGCAGGCTGCAGCTTTTCAAAATAAAGGTTCCGAGACAGCGCATGTAAACGATGTGGGAAATGATAAATAAGCCAAGATGGGAAAACTTTTGGGAAAATATTAGGGATCGACCGATATGTTTTTTTTCAGGGCCGATAGGCCTACCGATATCAATTATTAGGGGAGAGCAGGGTCAATTAAAACACTTTTCAGTTAAACGTCTTTTTCAAAACAGGTGAAGGGGATAGAAATAATTTTGTCCTATGATCAACAACTCACATGTGTCTTCTCTTAGTAACCAGTGTAATTTCATTTACACCTTGAGTGATCGTGTTGTTTTTTAACTTTGAACTTAAGTTGTCGTTTGTTTCAATTGACCCGCCCAGTCGGGTCAATTGAAACACATGTGCGGGACGAATGAAACAGCATATTGTAAACAGAAACCATTCACTTTACTCTAGTTTTTATGAAACATACCTAACAACATACTTCTGTACTTGTCATGCTTAAAATTTCACCTGATTCCTAAAAATATAAGTAGGTCAAAACATTTATTTTTCCATGTGCGTCAATGTCGAGATACGCATTTTGATTAAACTCACATTTCTTCATTTTATACCATGCTGATGACTACATTTCCATCTAATTTACTTATTTCCCGTTGTAAGCCCTGTTGAGGGATTCACGATTGATCTTCCTGTTTTATTTTGAAACAATTGATTTTTTTTTGCATTGATAGTGCAGGACGATTGAAACAACTGTTTCAATCGTCCCGACAGTGCTAACTGACACCTAAACATATTTTGCTTCTAAACTTCAAAATGCTGACATTCAACACTTTCAGACATGTTTAAGTAATGATTCATCTCTCGTATGGTCATGTGATCATTGCATGAAACAATAAACACGAGTTGTGATCACAAAAAAATGACCGCACGTAAGATTTTACTTGCCGGTGTCAAAAATAGGTTTGCGGGGATAACGTTGGAATTCGATGACGTCATGGCACGAGATTTTCCGTGGTTGGTAAGTCTTGTGTGTTGAACATACTGACGACATATGACATTTCAGATGTGCATGGTTCTCGAGGAAATCGCTGTGTTACTTTCGTCCCGCGTTTCAATTGACCCGGCTCTCCCCCTACCAACAAATGAGGCCGATAACCGATATGTAAAACCGATATTTCAGTTGTCAAAAAAGGGGGTAGGCCTAGATAAAATGTAAAAAATAATAATAATAGTACTTAATTGTAATAGTAATAATTTAAAAGCATTTCATTATGCAAATGTATCTTTCTTCTTTTGTTACTCTATATCAACTTGCAGTGTAGATCATGTGTAGGCTATCATATTAATCCAAGAGCTGAATTAACTACAGGGCAGTGTGCTTGTTAAGGGATCTGTCAATGATGCTTTGTCATAGAGTGTGTCTGAGTGCACGAGAGAGGGAGAGTGGTGCACGTGTGATTATTCAAGTGTTGTACTTTAACGAAGCAGTTTTAAAATTAGGCTAAGCATACAATCTGTGTCCACAGTAATAATAATATAAGATACACGTTTGTGGGCCTAAAAGGCGCGGTAGTCAGCTTGGAACGAGATTTAGTCAGGTCAAATTTATTACGGCTGGCTCGGGTGCCTGTAGTCTTTTCTGCCAGTCCTTGACGTTCGCTATCGCACTGGGACTCGTTTGTTATCGAACGTCTGTTCGGCTATCCTGCCGTTACTCCCAAACGTCACTCCCAAATTGTTAGACTTCTTAACTTGAAAGTCTTGCTCCGTATTGAACTAATACGGAACGCTCTTTGTTCCGTATTTTTGAGAAACTGCTCAATGCACACAAACTAAAATAAAAAACACTAAAAACTCCCTGACACAACGTGGAGCCTGCTGGTCTGCAAGGCATAGAGTAGGCTATTGTTTGGTCAAATTTGAATATAACATGGTCAAAAGATTGTATCTTTAGTCTTTCATTTAAAGGGTCACTGCACCCTAAAATAGGTTTTTTGAGCTGTTGATTGATTGAAAATACTCATAAGTGGTGAACTGCACTATTACCAGGGTTAATATTGACAAAAATCGTGTTTCTCGACAAAAGTAACATTTCGTCTGATTTTGTATGGGAGATATTGCTCTCTCGCGCATACTACCGTTTGAAAACATGCCATGGCATGTTGGTCCAAAGTACTATTGGAATGCTGACGTTGTCCTGCACTTCTAGTCCGACACTACGTCACCGGGTCGTTACAAATTAGGACTGAAACGCCCCAACACCTGCTGCCCTGATTAGCCTACCTGTGATAAGCCATGTCTGCAGCACTCATTCCCAGATTGACACGAAATCACCATGGTTGATTGGTTGCAGCAGTGCTGCACTCTCTCTCCAAATTTCAGAACCTCTCGCCCATTTTGAAAGCCGTTTTCAGAAATGTGAAGTGGGTGGAGTTATGGGGTGAAGTGACTCTTTAAAGATCTCCAGATAAGTGATTTACGCCTATGCTGGACCGTTTACCATAGACAAAAGTTGGTATTATGTTTCCTGGATCTTAACATTCAGGCATTCAAATGAAATTTCATTAAGAACATATATTTTTTTTCTCCATTTGCCTACCAGAGTATGATGCTTGCATGAGGGAAACATCCCAAAACAATAGCACCCACATAATTGCTGTTGTTTTCAGAAGTATTTCTCATGCAACCATGCAAAAGCAATGAACTATTGTATATATCTTACATTAGTAAAGCAGGGCTCTGATGTGCATAGATGCATATGTAGGCTACACATGCGCATAGTTTTCACAAACTAGCTCTTTAAGCACTTCAAATATTGACTGCTTTGAAGTGAAAGTGCATGTCTAACAATATCATAATAATAATTGTGATAATGATAATCATAATGATGATTTGATGTGGATGGAGGTACGTGTAGGTGAGGTATTTTTGTTCCGTATTTTATTTTCTCATAGTTGGCAACCCTAAATGTAGGCTACGGTTGAAAACCTCCATGCGCAGTCAAAGCAAGTTTCTATAGCCGTGTTCAAGTTCAACTCCAAATGACCTTTTGCAGCAACGAGAGCTGCCGGTGGCAGCAGGGGCGGGGATGCAAACGCTGCTATGAAGTTGTACACTCTCTACTTCCCGTAGTGTAGACTTGGCTAGACTTGACCATGTGACGAATACGAGGCACGGACCCGCACGGACTCTTGTGGATATGGGGAGGCATCTAAACACCTGCACACACGTCAGGGATGTAAAAGCCAATTAGGGCAAAGACCTGACGTCATGAAGGCAGGGTCTAGGCTCCGCTGCTCTCCGCAGTACCTCCAGACCGGCTGCTCTTTTGCGGAGCAGCCGCCTGGCCACGCCTTGCTCCCGCGATAAGTTGAGGCCATGTGATACCGACTGCCGAGTCGAAAACACGCCCATCTAGACCATCGTGGACAGATTTTTAACCACGTGCATCTTGTGCTGCGCAGCCAACTTGAACGTGCCTTATCTATCTAGCCTGCCGAGAAGTCAAAACTGACATTCAGTCTTCATCCTGATTGGCTGGATTCGTCCTGACTAACAAATCAGATGGTGTAGGGGGCGGGACAGTGCTCTCGACCACAGAATGTCAAATGCAGGGAGTGAGAGTAGCGCGTCTCATTCTTTATTCATTTCAATATCGGCTTATCGGTGGAAAATATGACCGATACCGATTATTATAAAAATGCTAAATATCGGCCATAATAATCGGCCCGGCCGATAATTGGTCGACCCCTAGAAAATATACTAAAGAAGAATCCGCACAACTCAAGTCTTTGTGCAAAAAAAGCTTTAGTGTGCGGATTCTTCTTTAAAATATCCAGTCACTCTTAATCTTGCACCTCACACGGATGAGCGGTGATTTTTCACTTTTTTGGGAAAATATACTAAAATGGAAAAATGATATAACATCACAAAATGCAAACGAATCGAATCTATTGAGTATTCATTCTTTAAAAAAAATTAACAGAGAATGGTTTTGAAGACATTTATTGGTGGCAAGGATGTTTTTACTCTTCTTCCGACCGGGTTTGGCAAGAGCTTGAAGAAGCCTAGCACGTCATTCAAGATAACAGGCAAGTGGTTTATCAAATCACGTGCAAGGATGTTTTACAAGGACCCGCCTTCATAAATACATCTCCTATCGAGAAGTCCCAGATTCTTGTGTGAAGCAGACAGCGAACTACAGGATCTGGCGAGAGTCAGGTTAGGATGCAGTCGCTTGCAAACAGAAACGTATAATTTGCGTAATATGCAGTGCATGCTGGTTAGACGTGCGGTGTTTCTCAAAGTCAAGAGCGCATCCTTGAGTGCTTTCTTGCGAGTCGGCTGCTAGAGAGACAAGACTATACACCTTCCCAGTACCCTCCCCAGCCGTCAAGAATACATCAAAGATCTTAAGGCGGAGCAAGATACTTGTTCATGTAGTAGTTCATGTCTATGGGCGCAAAACGGGGATCACCTCCTCCGCATAAAGGGGTGCGTCATGCCCATAGACTTCAATGTAACAGCTCTGCATAAAGGGGGATTTTGCCCCCCCTCCCTCTTACGATTCGGGTTCCAGGAAGTGGCTTCTCATTAAATATCTTGCTCTGCCCTTAAAGGGATATTCCGCCATTTTTGGAAATAAGCTCATTTCCCACCTCCCCTCGAGCAAAACAATCGATATACCTTTTTCCCGTTCATCCTGCCATTCTGTGAGTCTGGCGATACAACTTTTAGCTTCAGCCTAGCATAGATCATTGAATCGGATTAGACCGTTAGCTTCTCGCCTGCTAGCAAGTGACTAAGATTTCTGGTAATTTTCCCATTTAAAACGTGTCTCTTCTCAAGTTAGAAAGTGCAATAAGACCAACTGAAAATGAAACCTGCCGTTTTTCTAGGCTGATTTGACACGGAACTACACGCTCATCTAGCGTACTAATCAAGGCAAGTTGCAACCGTACCATGGGCGCAGTGATATCACGCAATACTTCCTGCTTGTTGCCTATGGGGACTATTTTCAGATATCACTGCGCCCATGGTACGTTTGCAACTTGCCTTGATTATTACGCCAGATGAGAGTGTAGTTCCTTCCAAATTTCAGAACGTCCTGCCCATTTTGAAAGCCTTTTTCAGAAATGTGAAGTGGGTGGAGTTATGGGGTGAAGTGACTCTTTAATGGTAGCCTGGTTGCCCTTGGTTACCAAATTGTTACAATTGTTACTATTTGGTTAGCTTTGACAACCAAAACCTCATGCCTGGCTGATGAGCTGGCAACTGCGTGTAACCACTTTAAACTCCTGAATCAGTCAGTAAACATTTGTTGTAGTGTTATTCAATTGCATGCAGTGATTATTTTCATGCTTGGTGACACCCTCGAGTTGGGCCATTTTCATTGTAGATGTGGGTCTGCATTTCTAGGCTAGCTTTTTCATCACTTTTAAATTGATCAAATTACTTGATTTATCACAATATTTTTCAATTCACCACCCATTTTACATCTCTACGGTTGGCATGCATATTGTTTGCTTCCTTATGAATCATTTAATTTGTGTAACTTGTAAGAATATTTGAACTAAACTTGTGTTTTTCATTAGCACTACTTTTTTTAATTCCACATACTCGTTTGTTTGTTTACAGATGTAAAAATACACATTTACTTTTTATAGGACCAGAGGATTCTACATTTGTTGGTCTTCTGCAGCATCACTCAAGGTAAAAACAATACCGGTCATCATTTTGCCTTCAGGATTGCTAATAAGTGTCAAGTATGGTGGCTGAGAAGTGAAAATGTACTGGATGAATCTGGCCCCCCATGTTATTAAAAAATGATTAAAAACACTGTTATTTGTTTGTGCTGTAAACATTTCTAAAAGGATTTAAATAAATTACAAAATACATTGTATGGCCAGTGATGTCATTGTCACTCAGTCCCCCATACCCGTCCAAATTTCCCAAAATAGTCTCAATCGTTTGTGCTACTTTGTGCCGTTAACATTTGTGCTACTATGTTTTTAAGCTATTCCACTTTATTTGTTACACACATGACGTCACCCAACCGCTAATATAGCATGCTGTAATGTACAGTTACTGTACCTCCATAAGTATTGGAACACATGCTAAAGTTGACTATAAAGGGGGTCTTTTGGAAATTGATCTTAAAAAAATGAGGAAATATCCAACCTTTAAGGACATCCATTGTCTTTGTGAATTGTGAATTTATTAGTGTTTTCCTTAAAATACAGGGGTAATAAGTATTGGAACCCCTATATGTTAAAATATATGAATTTTTAACCCCTATGTGTTAAAATTCCCTTAATGGCAGGCCAATTTGTTTTATTTTTTTATTTTTAAAATGTGAGTTATTTCATGGATCCAGGACGCTATGCACCCTGATAAAGTCCCCTTGGCCTTTGGAATTCACATTTCACCATACCTTGAAATTGGCATGGTTTTATTTCACATAGCCTATTAGCTGGTTTGATTTGCATTGAGCTCTGAGAATGAATTTTTTTTTTTTCATTATTTACTTATTTAAGGCATTAAGATCAATTTCCAAAATATTATTTTATTCCTCTCTATCGTCAACTTTAGCATGTGTTCCTGTACAGGTAACTGTAATTAGCTGGTTTTATGTATATCAGTATCAACCTTATTTGCATTATATTGAAACATGAAATATCAGAACACTTTTATTACAAAAACATATGGACTTGATGTACCCTAAACAAGCAACTATGGTTTGTGGTGATATTTATTACATAAAAGGAACAATGCAACATATATAAAGAGACCCTATGCACAGGGTATCTGCACATTTTTTATCAACAAATTTAATGACTTTTAAGACCTTTTTAAGACCTCTAAGAATAAAAATTAAGACCATGACCACGGCAAAAATATATATAAAAAGTACGCTCTAGGCTGTTCAGTTTACCAAAGCACATTTGTATTTGAGTGACAGTGCAAATAGTGCACGTCAGGCAACTGCCTTCTCAATACTACAACAATACTGCTGTAAATAACGTACAAACAGTGTGTAAACAAATCAAGTTGCAAATTACAAGTTAAACACAGTTAAAAAAATGGACAAGGCTCCCGACTAACTTTTTGCGTTGGTTGCACTGGTGCGCCTAACTTTTTTTTCAGGTGCACCAGCACAAAATGTAGGTGTACCCACATTTTTCATTGCATATCTTTCTAACAGCAAAAGGTCACATTTTTATCGCACTCCTTTCATATAATGTGAATTATTTTTTATAAATATATTTGATAAAAAATCATTCACATTATATAATCATTCAAACTAAATAACCCCCCCTCCCCCATTTTTCTTCCCCTTTACTTTCTATATACTGACATTTCTGATATTCATGATTGCACACTTTATGCAGATTATATAGCCTACTATTTGTATTACAACTCTAGGCCTACCTCTTTAATTCAGCTGTCTGATTGATGCCTCAAAATATTGTAAACAAAGTAGCATAGTTGACTAGCTTATCATAGTCTACTGGTTGGACTGTTCAGTTTCCCCCACATGTGTTTAAGTTTCAAGGTAGGCTGATACTTTTTCTCCTTGGGACAGGTCCTTTTAGTCTTGGAGTTAGAAAACATTGGTGATGAGATGATCACTCAAATTGAATGCAAGAGTTTTAATAAAATGTGCAGCATGCTATGATGCTAACCGGATTTCATAATAATTTAGCTAGTCGTCATTGCTTTATTCACGATTGTGAATGTTTTATTTGGATTAAATGTGCATGTCGAGGGGTGGGTGTCCATTAAGCGCGCACGAGAGAGAGAGAGAAAGAGAGAAAGAGAGAGGGCCAAGCCGAGGAGGTTTACAGTACTTCTATATTGTTTGGTAAAGTTGCACGCATAGTCTACAATGAAAACAGGCGAAAGAAATGTATGCTCTCACCCGAAAAGCGTCAGGTGCACCATTGCAACCTCGAATATTTTTCAGTCGCAAAACTCTTGGCTCGCGTCTGCCACTCTGAAACACTATCTCCGTCTGTAGGAACGCACACGCTACTTTTTACTGTGTTGTTATATTGTAACACCCACAATATTTGAGTGTGTCTACATTCGCAAAGCTGACGAAACGGACTCGGCAGTAGTGTTGTTTTTGGCGGCCTGTTTTGGTTTTAGTTTTAGTCTAGTCTTTGTGTCAAGCTGTCATTTTAGTTTTTATCAGTTTTAGTCACGTTCATACTCTTTTAGTCTAGTCAAGTTTTAGTCGACTAAAAGTATGAGCATTTTAGTCTTATTTTCGTCTAGTTTTAGTTGACGAAAACTAATGACTTTTAGTCTTGTTTTAGTCAATGAAAATTGGATTTTAGCATATTTTTATTAATGCAATTCTATTTTAAGGGGTTGTTCCTCCATAGACTGGGTAAGATGTTTTTAGTGGCAGGCACTATAGCACCAGCGAACTCTGAAACTATAGGACTGGATGAAATGTGCAGATAACGGTCTCCACTGATAAATATCACACTGGCTAATCTGGAAATTACTGTAGGTCCTATGTCCAAAATTCTGAACTACCCCTTTAATAGGAAATGATACATTTTGGTTCATTTTCATGGATTAAAAAATTACAAATATTACAGGTTAGGACATAGGCACTGAACATTGACAGTGGAATCAGGTATGTTACACAGAGTTTGGTCTCCCCCTGTCACCATGAAAGGACTATTTGGAATATTCTGTAGACCTGCTGTTCCTTTTCTGAGAACAATTTAACTTAAGATCAAGTTGTCCTTAGGTTATTGAATGCTGTAAATGTGGATGCTATTTCACCATTAACTAGGTAGCCTAAGCGTGGTTACACACAGTTGTCATCTTAATGCAGTGTTTTGTAGCCTATAAAACGCATTTCACGTTCATCACTCAGTTTTGGTAGGCTAGGCCTATGCCTTGAGTGGTCGCTGCCCCTTTAAATGCGTGGGACTTTAAATTACGTTTTAACTCCATGCTGATTTTGTTAATGAACAGCACCGTCTTTGATTCAGTTTTTCTACCGTTTAAATAAACGACACACGCGCACTTGTGTGGTTGGTAAGGAATTGTTTTCAATAGTTTCTTGCAATTCCCACACAACATTAGATAACCTACTAAGCCAAGGTTCCATTACAAATGTGTCTATGATTAGAACTTCGTTGCTGATCGGTGGAATAATGTTATTATTGTAGGCTATATGACAGCGCCAGCATCAGCTGGACAGAAGCTTAGGCTACACACTAATCAAATCTGCAGTTGCCTGTTAACATTTTCATCTGAATTAGATCTACATGCGGAGGTGAGATAAGTAGCCTAGTGCAAAGTTGAACTGAGAGAGTTGCCAATCTAACGGACTGAACGTAGCCTAGCCTATATTTCTTAGCTTATTAGCGATAATGATAGGCTATACATCTACCGCTCCTTTGCTACATGATCAAATATGATCAGATGAGTGACAGAATCACCGAATATGACCAACAGGCCCACGCGAGAAACGCTGGTCCTCTGGTATGATAATCAGACCATGCAACCTGATGCGCCCCTGAAGTGAGACGCAGGAAACAGAAATACTGCAAAATAATAACACGACTAAACGACACAAAATAATGTTATAACATTCCTGTCCTTCTGGTCTTCGAAAATGAAGAGAGATGTTAGCATGGTTTTTATTTTATAAACCACATTTAGTCTCGTTTTTATTCGTCAACGATATTGCCTTATAAATTTAATTATAGTCATCGTCACATGGCCAGCATTTACGTTGCGTCTCGTCTCGTTATAGTCACGTGAAAAAAGTTCGTTGACGACGATATTTAGTCATAATTTTCGTTGACGAAAGCAACACTACTCGGCAGGACATGAAATTTAAGACCTCCTCATCGGAAATTCTAGAATTCAAGACATTTTAAGACCTTGAAAATCCAAAAAAATAAATACGACTTTTTAAGACTTTTTAAGGACCCGCGGGGACCCTGTATGCAACTTGTTCATAGTCATAAAATCGCTTAGAAATCGTTGTTTTGCTTGACTGACCAGTTTTATCGAAAACAGTAATATTTCCTCCCGCCCCCAGTGTCCCTATCCGCTATTGCAACCTTGCAGTTTGTTCAGGAGACGATCGTTCCCTGTTTACATCTGGAAGGCTGAGACGCATAAAGAACAAGAAGAACCACCTTGCAATGTATATATTTATATATAGCCTATATGTATAAATATACACGCTAAAGCTGTCGGGGAAGCTCTGCAGAGAAATATGCAAGCATAAAACGAGCGAAAATGAAAAACGAAACCAAAACTTAAGATGATATCGCCAATCCTGCATAGTTTCTCTTTAATAATTCTTGAATTTCCCCTTGGGGATCAATAAAGTATCTATCTATCTATCTATCTATTATAGCTTTTTCATCATTTGAGTTTGAAAAAACATATGTGAATGACATGTCTGTAGGGAGAGCCCTAAAGTAAAAATCCTGATGCTTCATATTCTCTTGTAATAAATAGCCCTGCATCGGCATAATAGACATCAAGAGAGTGATATAACCACAAATTCAGTGGTATTGTTTACTTTTTTCCACTGTGGGCTTATCTCCCTTTCCAAAAATTGGCTCAAGGACTAAATTACTAGAATCGAAACATTTTGTTAAATTATACGGGCTGGTTGAGCTGTGAGACAATAAGTGAAATAGGTTGAATATGTATTATAATTAGGGCTGTCAATCGATTACATTTTTTAATCTAATTAATTACATACTCTGTGATTAATTAATCTAAATTAATCGCATATAAAATGTGATCACAAAATCGCAATGTCAAAACTATTTCTTTGCAGTAATGTGGTACTTAAGAGTTGACGAACTCCGGTGATATGCAAATTCTGTGCTGCTGACATGGCAGAGGACTTTGTTTTAATCAACACTTTCTTTTTAACACAGTCAGGCCGTTTTTTTTTTTCAGTAAATGTTCCAATCAATGATCCAGGCAGCACATTCTCATCTCCCCATTTTACAGTCTAATGGTTACTGACTAGAATGGCTCTGGGTTAAAGGTCATCGATTAATCTGTGTTAATTTTTTTAATCTCTCAAATTAATTAATCTAAATTAATCAGTTATTTTGACAGCCCTAATTATAATGTTAAATATCGCCTCCTTTTCATGTTACTCGTATGTCACGTAATTATCAAAATAACTTTGTTTGTGATCTGTCACTGTTAGACCGTGAGCCAGGGCCTCAAATTATGGAAACCGTTACCGAAAAGGTGGCAAAGGCTACCATACCTTTTCTGAAAGCTTGGAATCTCAGCTTTTCAATGATGTATGATGGCCATCCGACAAGAGTAGCTGTTTTGAGTTACGACACATAATGTAAACTAAGGTTAAAGAAATAATGCGTATAAATCAAGCAGAACACTGGAATATTTTATTTTGTTATGTTTGGTATCATTTTAAAGGGGAGACTGAGCTTTCATTTAAATCCTTTCGTGAACATTTTGGATAAGTACAGCCAACCCTGGAGCTCTTCAAACCTTTAATCACACACATTTCCCTACCATTTCCCTGCCATTTTTTGTCTTTTAATCCTGTGGCACCTGGGAGCATCAGAGAAACAAAATCCAAACACTGAAATACTGGCATGACCCTAAGGATTCAGGAAATGTATCATTTACCCATATTATCTGATTTGGAGGGGGTGATTTACAGTCTTGTATCAGAGATGGCGTTTTTTCAAAGACATAAACAGTAGTGTACTATTACCCTAGGCTAATTTGTTGATATGTTGAGTTGAAAGTCTGAGGTAAATATATTTTAAATAATAATTATTGATACAGATCATTTTGAAAAAGTTGTTATTCAGCATTCTCAGCATTTTTAGATAGTTAAAAAGGTCCTTAATACATATCCACCACATATCATTTATATCAGGTCCCCACTTTCTTGGAATTTATATTAAAAAATGAATGCCTTTTTCTCAGGCAAGAAAATACACGTATACACAGGCTGCGATACTGTAAGTGCATTTGCAGGCCATGGTAAAGTGTCAGCCCGAAAACTTCTCTGAGACCTTTCAGAAGGTTGGGGCAGACTGGGCAATGACACCTGCGTTGTATGCAGCCTTAAAGGAGTTCACATGTCAAATGTACAGCTCCAAGTCCAGAATCACCAACATCAATGAAATGAAGTATGCACTTTTTTTGTGCAAAGAAAGGCGTAGAATCCTGGCAGTTAACTCCATGCTCGGATTCTCTCAGGAAGCACGGTCTCAGAGCTAACTATCAAGGTGCTATCTGGAGAAGATGCCTCGAGAACAACCCTGAAGTTCCTTCCCCAGTTGAGCATGGGTGGTCTAGACTGGACCAAGATGGTGACTTGCAGCTCTCCATAGACTGGTTCAATGTCTCCATTGGTCCACAAGCAGTACTTGAGTTTCTGTCCTGCTCATGCAAGAGGGACTGTGTCACTCCTCATGTCAGTGTGTTGCACTGTATAACAACTTTTTCAAAATGATCTGTATCAATAATTATTATTTCAAATATATTTACCTCAGACTTTCAACTCGACATATCAACAAATTAACCTTAAGGGTAATAGTACACTACTGTTTATGTCTTTGAAAAAACGCCATGTCTGATATAAGACGGAAACTCATCCCCTCCAAATCAGATAATATGGGTAAATGATACATTTTCTGAATCCTTAGGGTCATGCCAGTATTTCAGTGTTTGGATTTTGTTTCTCTGATGCTCCCAGGTGCCACAGGATTAAAAGACAAAAGATGGCAGGAAAATGTGTGTGATTAAAGGTTTGAAGAGCTCCAAGGTTGGCTGTACTTATCCAAAATGTTCACAAAAGGATTTAAATGAAAGCTCAGAGTCTCCCCTTTAAAATGATACCAAACATAACAAAATAAAATATTTCAGTGTTCTGCTTGATTTATACGCATTATTTCTTCAACCTTAGTTTACATTATGCGTCATAACTCAAAACAGCTACTCTTGTCAGATGGCCATCATACATCATTGAAAAGCTGAGATTCCAGGCTTTCAGAAAAGGTATGGTAGCCTTTGCCACCTTTTCGGTAACGACCAACCCCTCTGGCTCACGGACTATGTCTCAGCAAAGCTTTTGTGCAGTCACCTGTTCTCAAAGGCTCTAGACCCAGCAACAGTTGATAAACTAACCTAACTATTTTTGCTAGTTCTAGTGTACTACATCGTTGCTGAACATATGTTATTTCTGGTTCATTTGCAACAATATACAAATTTAAGTCCTTAGCTCCTCCCTAGCTAGCGAACGTTACTAACCGTTCCCATTCACTTTCCGTTTACTGTGCTAACGTTAGCTAGCTAGCTCAGTTAACTGGCAAAATTAAATAATTTATTCCATGATGTGGGTCGGCTCGTCAGACTAGCATTCATGTGCTTTGCCGTCAGAATTTGTGGAAAAACATGGACAAGGGAACATAGGCATATTGAATTAACATTGTTGCAGGCTAAAATATGATGCGTATGCATAGATTTCCATGCAACGTCACAAAAACATGCGCGCAAACCAAGAGACAGATCAGCATAAAGCAGTGTTCTCCATGAAAAGATTACAATGAATTTTAGTACCGAAAACCACACCATTCGAAATGGTTAGAGAATGTTCAGGAATGCAAAGGAATGCATTTTTTTGCCAAAAACCACCAAAACTGCCATAAAAATTATAACGGCCACCCTGCATCTTCTGCCCCAAGGCTGCACCCCTCACTTTTACTGGGTTGATGCCACCTAAAATCTCACACGCCTTATATTTTCTGGCTATACGTCCCTGTTCTAACTTCAAGAAGCATCTTGCTATTTTATAGTTTTATCGTAATATCAGGTGACTTAGTTGATTTCACATTCTCACACTGTACATGGGCCGCATTCAGCCATTTGGAACAGAAGAACACACCAGAATAGGCCTAAACTGGATTTGATGGGCTCATTCCTACACTTATAAAATGCAATTAAATGCGGAAGTAATCCAAGTATTGAGAATACGTTACTCAGATTGAGTAACGTAACGGAATACGTTACAAATTACTTTATTGGGTATGTATTTTGTATTCTGTAACGGAATACGTTTTGAAAGTATCCTCTCAACACTGATGCTAAGGTAACAAACTAGCACAAAATGTCAAAATTGGCCGATGTATGCAAAAACTATGTTTTCACCTGCCGCGTCTCGCCTTAACGGTCGCAACTTCTGGTCGCATGTCAGTCATCATCATGTTAAGCCCGCCCACCGACTTACACAATGTGATTGGTTCGGTGCTTTCTGCCTGAGCCCAGCTCCCAAGTCAAACGGAGAGTTGCTAGACTACCCCGGCAGCGAGAGGATTCTAGATTTCTAGGCTAGGGCGGAAATTCATTTTCCACAAGGAATTGCAATATATGGTGGGGAAAAATCCCTCTACTTCATTTAAAGTGAAGTGTACAAGTGTTTCCAATCTATAACACTTGCAAAAAAACAAATAGCGCCCATTTGAAATATGTTTTATATCTCTGCATGTCTTTTCATAAATTACTGTGCATTTGCACTCCTCATCCACCCTAATTATAATTATCTATTGAATGTTGTAGTTGGTGTAGTTGCTCTGGTTATATGTGTTGGAACATGCCTGTCTTCTCTTATGTCAACAGCCATCCAAATTAAAGGTCGTGAAGTGAAAGTCTTAGCAGGACAGGATGTTGAATTGGTTTGTAATGTAACGGAAACCGCTGATCTCATCCAGATAGAATGGATGAGGACAACACTGAAAATGGTTCAAAGAAACATTTTCACAATAGTAAGACAAACAGATCCAACTCCTGAGCAAGTGGATGATCTCAAGGATCGCCTTACATTCACAGGGAATGTACAAGAAGGCATTGGAAATATTCTTCTAAAGGAAGCAAAAATGAAGGATACTGGGAATTACTCATGCAACTTCATTTTCTTAACTGGCAGTCCTGTCAGCAAGACCATCCAGTTGAAAGTTCAGGGTATGATCTTTTCTGCTTTTGTAAGTGTTTACCAGCTCTATTTTGTCCTCTCTCTCTGGCCGTCACCACAATCTTACAACGAATGATGCCAACAGGCTACCTGTTGCGAGACCATTATAGCAACAAAGGCATGTGACTGACCAGAGGCTGGTCCCACAGCATGAAGTGCTTTCGGAAACAAGTTCAAGTTCAAGTTTATTGTCATGTACTCATAAAAAAAGAATTTATAAGTAACGAGATTCATTGTGCTCAAGTGTCCAGAAATAAATTAGAAAGAAAAATAAATAAATGGATACTACAAAGAGGGGTTGGGGAGCACCAAGGGACACCCAGGAGCAACAGGGGCAAGGAAAAACTCCCTTGTTCAGGAAGAAACCTTGGGCAGATCCACGGCTCAAGGGGCCAACCCAACTGCCTGGGGTCGTGCTAGTAGAGGGAGCATATACAGTGCCTATAGAAAGTCATCATACCCTTCTGAAATAGTTACTTTTTTTTGTCTTACAGCCTGAAATCAAAACCCATTTTAAAAACGATATTTTCCAGTTTTATTTACAAATTCAGCTGTACAACATCAGAATAATGAAAAAAGAGTCTGAAAATTAATAAAAAATTAAAAACTAGAATAACGGGGTTGGAAAAGTCATCATACCCCTGACTTAATACTTTGTAGAGCTTCCTTTTGCGTTCATTACAGCCATCAATCTGTTTGGATATGTCTATTATAGCGTTGCACACCTAGATTGGGGAATATTTGCCCAATCTTCCGTGCAGAATTGTTAAAATCCAGTCAAATTCTGAAAGGAACGGCGATGGACTGCTCTCTTCAAGTCAATCCACAGATTTTCTATAGGATTTAAGTCAGGGCTCTGACTTTGTCACTCAAGGATATTCACCATCCTATACTTAAGCCACTGCTTTGTTCTTTTGGCAGTATGTCTAGGATCATTGTCGTGTTGGAAGCCGAATGACCTGCCCATCTTCAGCTGTCTAGCAGAGGGACACAGGTTTTCCTCAAGAATTTGGGTGTACTTGGCAGCATCCATTTTCCCTTCTATCCTGACCAATTGCCCAGTCCCTGCTGAAGAGAAACATCCCCACAACATAGTGTTGCCCCAACCATGCTTCACACTAGGTATGGTGTGTTTTGGTTGGTGTACTGTGTTTGGTTTTCACCAAACATTGCGCTTGGAGTTCAGTGCAAAATCACATCTGGAATATTCTGCTACCATGTGGAAAAAGCTTTTATGGTCAGATGAGACTAAGATTGAACTTTTTGGAGACTAAAATTTAACTTTTTGGACTGAGCTCCAGGCGCTTACCAAACACAGTATGCACACCCAAACACACCCAAAACACACCATACCTAGTGTGAAGCATGGTGGGGGCAACATTATGCTGTGGGGATGTTTCTCTTCAGTGGGGACTGGGCAATTGGTCAGGATAGGAGGGAAAATGGATGCTGCCAAGTACACCCAAATGATTGAGGGAAACCTGCGTCCCTCTGCTAGACAGCTGAATATGGGCAGGTCATTCGCCTTCCAACACGGCAATGATCCTAAACATACTGCCAAAAGAACAAAGTAGTGGCTTAAGGATAGGATGGTGAATATCCTTGAGTGGCAAAGTCAGAGCCCTGACTTAAATCCTATAGAAAATCTGTGGATTGACTTGATGAGAGCAGTCCAACGCCGTTCCCTGCAGAATTTGACTGAATTTTAACAATTCTGCACGGAAGATTGGGCAAATATTCCCTAATCTAGGTGTGCAAAGCTATAATAGAGACTAGAGATGCACCCATCGATCGGCCGCCGATTGGAATCGGCCGATTTTCACGTGATCGGCCACGACCGGCGACCGGCCGGTCAGTCTGAGACATGCCGATTTTATGCCGGTCAAATGCACTCGCACGTACTTGTAACAACATCACACTCACACAGCTGAGTTTGCAAAGTTTGATGAAGCTAGGCCAACAGTCAGGGCTGGATAAAGCGCTAATACTGAGTTTTTCTATGCAGCGAACGCTGTGCTTTGCCATATTGCGTGGAATTTACTATACTAAGCTGTCACTTCAGGTTACAGCGCTCATCAAAGCCCGTCCTTGCCGCTAATTGCGTGCCCACAGCTGAACCACAAGCGCTATCAATAAGCAGCGACATAGCCTTTATACTCCACTTAAGGCGAGACACGGCAGGAATAAACATAGTTTTGCTTCGGTTTGCCAACTTATCATGTATTCTTTCACACTACTACAACAACTAAGTCCGATTAACACATTTAGAGGTTTATTTCATTACCTTTTGTCTGATCACGCCTGTATATTTCTTCTAAATTCGCCAAAAGTTAGCATTCTAACGTGTCATAAACTACCGCGACCGTGATACAAAACATATCATGCGTGGTGTCGTTGGAAAGCTGTGTTTCTCCTGCATGACGTTATGCCATCCAAATGTGGACACTTCCTTAGTATCCGCAAGCAATCGCGAAAGTTCAAAGAAGAGTGTGGACTGAGAATGTATGTCATTTGCTGTGTTTCAAGGCTTCTCAAAATTATTATTTTTTGTAGTCATTTTCCAACATCTCAGCCTATGTAGCACTAACTTCAGTTATCAGTATTCTGAAGATATTTACAGTTGGATATTTCATATGGATGTGAGAAGAAAATAAATAGTGTTCATAGTGCATTTCTACATGTGTGAAATGAATGTCCCACACTGGGATTACTGCAGCTGAAGAAGAATCTGTCTATTCACATTTTTCTACCAGCCATTGATAAGTTGATTACATTTCTAACATGTTGTATTAAAGAAAATAGGCTAGAAAATAACTCTTTGTTTGTGCTGTAAAGTGGTTAGAAGAAATTAAATCGGAATCGGCTAAAATCGGTATCGGCCGGTCAAACTCGATGAAAAATCGGAAATCGGAATCGGCCAAAAAATTGCAATCGGTGCATCTCTAATAGAGACATATCCAAACAGATTGAGGGCTGTAATGAAAGCAAAATGAATCTATACAAAGTATTAAGTCAGGGGTATGATGACTTTTCCAACCCTGTTATTCTATTTTTTATTTTTTTATTAATTTTCAGAACTGTTGACTTTTTTTTCATTATTTTGATGTTGTGCAGCTAGTGCTGTGCGATACTACGGTATATATCGTTGTACGACAGAAAAATGTCTATCGTACGATACAGTCCTCTACCGTTTATATCGTAATTTTAACGTGTGTGGCTGTGACTGCTCAGACAATTTAACTGCAGGTGTGTTGCCGCTTCTGGCAGCGGGCAACGTAAACTTAATTTACTGACTCGGGATGGGTGGCCATGCAGGCAAATGAACGCAGGCAGCTAATAGTAAACTTTTTTGACGTTGGCATAAAGACTAGTGTTGCACGGTGCACCGATACAACAAAAGTATTGCAATACCCTGAAATTAAAAATGTCACAACACCTAATGTTAGCCTACTTTACAATACGTTTAAGAATGTGTTCTTCTGAAGAAGCGGTGCACGCAAGGCAGGTCTCCCCTGACGTTGGCATAAAGACTAGTGTTGCACGGTGCACCGATACAACAAAAGTATTGCAATACCCTGAAATTAAAAATGTCACAACACCTAATGTTAGCCTACTTTACAATACGTTTAAGAATGTGTTCTTCTGAAGAAGCAGTGCGCGCAAGGCAGGTCTCCCCTAAGCTAGCCTGTGGCTGTGCGTCTTTCCCCCCCTCACACGCACTGGTATGCGCAGCAGTGCTATTAACAGCGAGACATGCTGCTAGTTTAAGTGATGCTATTGTAACACACAAGTATAGGCTCAGGGCTGTACACTGCGAGCACCTCGTCGCAAATGCGAGGAAATATATATTTGTGCTAATTAAAAATATGAAATGGGAGCACAGGTGCGAGTACTGAATTCAACCCTTTTATTCGCATTTTGCTCCTAAAAATCCACACCAAGTGGATCAGTATAAGTATAGGCTAGTACAATTTTCGCGCATCTGTATACAAATTTCATAATTGACAACTCTAACGCTCCTGGCTGGAAACTCACGCTTTCAGCATCAACCTCGCTGTCTCTCACACACGCAAGAAATGTCACTCCAAAACCATTCTTCTTTTTCTTCAATCTGTTCGTTATCAGTTGGTGACTTTGTAGCGATTAGCCTACCGTTGAAACAGCAAACCATGATAAGAATGTTGACTATATAGCCTACAATTACCGTGTTCATTTCAAATATTATTATTATCACGGTTGATAAACACGGTGTGGAAACCGTGTTAGCTTCACCCCAGCCTGCATTTGACATAGGCCTGGTTGACTTCTATGAGAGAAATCCGACAGATTCTGTTGTCTAAATTATGGATTTAACCACGATTTGGTGTAGGCTACACCTGCTTTAAAAAGGCGGAACATTTTCATGTGCGCATCATATAGCCACTCTGAGTCTTTGTATGGAGGTTACATTCACATTAATTCCATTCCACTAACGTTATCAGGAGAATACCGTAACGTTGTATTTTGACCTCTGGTTGTCACTCATTGGATATAACAGATACAGTATAGCCTACCAAACTCCAAGACGAGTCATGGTAGAGTAAGTTAAGCACCCAGCCAATTAAACATGACCAAGGAAAAAGTGACAACTCACGATGCCATGCCATGGTAGGCTACCTAAATCATAGAAGTTAACGTTACTGGACTGTGGACACTCATCTTTTCTATTACACCAGTGTTGTGTTTCCTGTGGAATTATAATTTGTAAAGTTGTTATTTCTTATTTTCATATATACTTACCTTAAACCAGAATTACAATTGCACTTATGGAGAGAAACTGAGATAAACAGAGGTGTAGCTGCCAAATAGTGTAGTATCTCTTTAAGAGTTGAGTGTGCCGTGAGTCATGTGACCAGCATTGAGTGTGTTAAAAGGAAGCGCGAGATTTGTTTAGTTTGAAATGAATTTCAACCCGGTGTGCAACCACTTGGTAAGCTCTCTCTATCTCAAATGTTTCTTGTCTGCCTTTATGTTGTACGCTTCATGTTGTCTGCTGTCGCTATGCTATGTTTGCTGTGTTTGCGTCCATTGTTTAGAGAAAGCTGTGCTCCGGTAGATGTAAAGTTAAGCAGTTCAGTTAACTCATTATAATGCTATGCTCTAGAGTTATAAATTGATGCGGTGGCAAGCTGTAGGACATAAAGTTAACATTCAGACTTGACATTGCATTGTGCCCACATGTGTCCGTTCATGTGTACTTTCTTAGATTTGTAAATGTTTGTGGTATGAATTGCTGGCTGGTATTTCACTTCCTGGTTTGCCGCGGGGCATTTTGGGAGCTGTAGTTCAGCTGTAGTTACCTGCTTATACTAATGATTGCCAGCATTTGCATAGCAGTTTGGTTGGACTTTAATATGGTGCATAGCCTAAATGTTTGAAGTGTGAAGCGTACATTCAAATTATTATTACAGTGCATGAAAATGCACTGTACTGTTCTTCCTAGGCTTCTTCTTCTTCTTCTTCTTATTATTCCGCTTACCAAATTCATTTTTTCTATTCAGCTTGAACCGTTTAACCTAGAAACTTCATTCAAACGTTGTAACGTAGGTCTTCAATAGGGGCATGCTGCTAAGTATTTTTCAACTTTGTAACTTTTATACTTTTTAAACTATAAATTAAAAACTATTAAAAATTTCCCCATAGACTTAACATTGGCCTCTATGACATCACAGTCGGGTCGTTAAGCAATTAGAATCTTATGCCAGGTGGCCAGCCCCACCTGCAGCAGCTCTCTCTCTCTCTCAGGCTTTAAGCATACAACTCTCTGTGAAGACTACATATCCTGTTAACCTGTTTCGTCTTTCCACAACCGTTTCAAAATAAAAGTCCTCACTGCAATAATACACTATGAAATCATTTAACCATTGAAACTACTCAACTATTTAACTGTTCAACCATTCCAACTGTCAGTTATCATCAACTATGCCTCCAGTCAACTACATGAGACCTCCATGTACCTGGCAACCAACATAGCAACCATCAAAATTAAGCGTTTATGACCGTTTCCATAGCAACCAACATGATTTTACTACAGTAACTTCTTTATTCCTGATAGTGGCAGCCATGGATACCCTATCAACAAATGTTTCAAAATAAAAGTCCTCAGTAGCAAGTTAGCTAGTTAGCATGGTTAGCATAGTTAGCATCGTTAGCATTTTTAGCATAGCTGCTAGATATGATTAGCTAAGTTAGCTAATCAACCTAGTTAGCATTGCTAACATAGTTAGCATTGTTAGCATAGTTAGCATTTTTAGCATAACTGCTAGAAATGATTAGCTAAGTTAGCTAATCAACCTGGTTAGCATAGTTAGCATTGTTAGCATAGTTAGCATTTTTAGCATTACTGATAGAAATCATTAGCTAGGTTAGCTAATCAACCTGGTTAACATTGCTAGCATAGTTAGCATTGTTAGCATAGTTAACATTTTTAACATTTTTGTTAGAAATCATTAGTTAAGTTAGCTGATCAACCTGGTTAGCATTGTTAACATAGTTAGCATTGTTAACATTTTTACCATAACTGTTAGAAATCATTAGCTTAGTAAACCAATCAACCTGGTTATCATTGTTAACATTTTAACATACCCTTTAGAAATCATTAGTTAAGTTACAACTGGAATGTTTAACCTTTAAACTGTCTACCTTCACACATTAACTCTCTTTAAACTATGCAACCACCATGTTTACCCTAGCTACACCTTAGTAACCATATCTACATTATCTATCTATATATTTTTGCATTTTCATGCACTGGTAATTCCTTGGAATTGCATTTCTAGTTATTTAGTATTGTATATTTGTACTTTGATTAATGCGTATGATTTGTGCTGTTCTATTATGAGTTATACATATTTGATGGTATTTGATATGGGTAAATGTTATTTATTGTTGCTTATTGTTAATGGGCTATTTAGACAGAATTGAGGGGCTGTGTTTAAACTATGCACATGAAATTTGAAACATTGCATTCCTCATTCATTTCAGGTTTATTACCTGACTGATGATTCTGACTGACTGACTGTTGGCTGCATTTAAAGAAAAATAAACAAACAAATGTGGAATACCGAGTAATATCCTCTTTGTGCACTGGGTTGCCCTTTCCGTGGGGAGAAAACGGAACAGTAATAAACCAAACGGCCTGAGCGCATCAAGCTAAGTCTGCCCGCCCTATCAGCATTGACCAGTGAAGGAGCACCAAGAGAAGAGGAATAGACCCCTCTATGTAACGGCGCTTTGGTCAGTGCAGGGAAAGAAAGGAAGATGGATTCAAGCGAATTAGCTGCTCTAAAAGGAAAGCGCTCAAAAGCACAAGCCTCTTTCAGCAAGAAAGCCAATAAGCTGTCCCTCACTGTAGACCTCCTAGAGAAAAAGGTGCTTATCGACGAGATCAGAGCACTTGCTGTGGACTTTGGAAGGGTGCACGATGCTGGTCTCGAATATGTTGATGCTCTTGGAGAAGTGGAAAGTGAGAAAGAAAAAGAACAAGCAGGAAAAGAAGCGGCTCACGTAAAGGAGAAAACGGCGACCTGCCTTGTCACCTATACAGAAGCACTCGAGCTCGCTAGGGAGACGTTATGGTCCAAATTCGCCTACGGTGACTTTAAATTGTACGCCGACGGTGCAGAGGAGAAATGTACTGAAGTGGAGGGTACTGATGTGAAGAAGTTGCCACAAGAAGACTTTGAAGTCCTGAGAGAGAGCCTGGTGGAGAGAATCAGAATGCTTCAGCAGAAGGTGCTTGAATGGGAAGGTCTTCTCTCTGGAGCCAAGACAACAGCATACAAGCAGCAGCTATACAAGCTGGGCAACAGACTGCATGACTGGGTGCGGAGCTGGCAAAAGTTGAGGCGGACTGGAGAGCTTAATGCAAGTGATGGAGAGCTGAGCGACTCTGGTGAGGAGCCCCGAATCCCCAATGGAGTGCCTGTACCTGCAGAACCTGTACCTGTAGTCCCTGCATCTCCATACGCACCACCACAAAACATCCCTGACCTGCATCCTGGCTTCAGACCACAGATCAACCTTGAAAGAACACGCCTGCCTATGTTCTCGGGAGACATGACTGACTACTACCGGTGGAAAGCTGAGTGGGAAGAGCTGGAACAACTGGGAAACCCACGGAGGACAGCTGGTGTCACAAGGTTCCACCTCCTGGCAAGTCTCAGTGACAGGGTGAAGAAAGACTTGGTCCTCTCCAGCTGTGCTTCGGCGGATGAAATGTTCAGGCGCCTCGACAACCGCTTCGGGAACAAGGCGAAAATTGTCCTGAAGATATCCGAAGAGGTTCAGGCCCTACCCCCCGTAAAGGGGGACAACCCTAGGAAAGCAATTGAGCTGATTCAAGCTGTGGAGCGTGCCCTTAGTAACCTTGTGATCCTGGGAGAAGAGGAGGTCATAAAGAACCGCTGGGTAGCGCAGTCCCTTGAAAGTAAGCTACCAAGCTCTCTGAAGGAGAAATGGATTGCGCACAAGACTGAGCCTGTGAATGGGTTTGATCCACATAACCACTTTGACTGCCTACTGTGTTTCCTGAAGAAGCAGGAGGTAATCTTGGAGGAGCTGGACCAGCTGGAGCCAAGTCCAAGAGAGGGAAGCGCCTCAGTGAAAGGCCCGGCAGACAGGCCAGAAAGAGGAGTCAGAAAAGCATTCTCCAAAGCTACCTCAGGCCAAAGAGAGTCTCCGTTGAAGCCACGCTTGGGCTCGTGCACTGCCTGTGCTGATGAGACACACACTGGTAGGCTGTTTGCCTGCAAAGCCTTCAGGGAGATGGATCTCCAGAGGAGAAAGGCCCATCTGAAGACCCATGGGATATGCAATCGGTGTCTGTGCATGCACCTAAAGGATGGCCGTTGCAACCAGAAGTTTCTCTGCAGTAAATTGGACTGCCGCAAAGAAGAGTCTCACCACTATCTTCTCTGTCCCAAGTCCATCGCTCAAGAGAAAGATGCTGGCAGCGAGATGCAAGGTACCAAAAGGATGGAGAGAAAAGGCCTCGGGCTGACCAGCAAGCAAGAAGAGCTCCTGGCGAAAGTCACTCCAGAGCTAAGAGCAGAATTCAGGAAGGCATTCACCAACAAAGCCTCAACCACAATCTGCACTGTTGGAGGTGGACTGAAAGAGTACCCTGTTGTAATGATGTTGTTAGAAGTGACCACTAACTCAGGCCAGCTGATAGGCACCCTTATTGACCTTGCCTCTGACACCAACTATATAACAAACAACGCTGCCCAGCGACTTGGACTGATTGGTGAGAGCATCAAGTTAATCGTCCATGGGATAGGAGGGATGACAACAACAGTTCCAACCAAGAGGTACTCCCTACGGCTAAGAGTGAAGACCACCAAGGGGACTGTGATGGAACACAAACTACTCTGCTACGGCCTGGAGAGTATTGCAGAGATAAGTCAGCATGTCACTCCGCAGCAACTGCAAAAGATCTTTCCTGACGTCGCTGCAGAGGAGCTGGTCCGCCCTGAGAACATCGATCTTCTGATCAGCCACAGGGAAGGTCGACTAGTTCCACAGCCGTTCAAGTTGGAGGGAGATCTAGTCCTCTGGGATGGCCCATTGGGCAAAACTGTTGCCGGTACTCACCCTGATCTCTTTGAGGTGGTCGACCTAACGCTGCACCAGTCTGAGACTCACTTTGCAAGGTCAATGAGGACATCCTCAAGGATGTACAAGGAGGTTGTTGTGGCAACTGAAGACCTGAGTGATGACCCAACAAGGATGGAAAAAGTGACCCTCAGCAGCACCACTGCCACAAGTAAGGAGGTGTTTGAGTGGTTCAAGTGGGATAGTATCGGAGCAGCGTGTGACCCGAAATGCGGAAGCTGTAAGTGCAGCAAATGTCCTCCAGGAGGCAAAGAGATGACCCTTGGAGAAGAAAGGGACTTAGAAAAAATAAAGGACTGCCTCTCTTATGTGTTAGCAGACAAACACAGCGACACCCCACACTGGGACGCGGCCTACCCATGGAAAGTAAGCCCAGCGATTCTGCCAGATAACCGCCGAGCAGTGGAAGCCACCTTCAAGAACACAGAGGCTCGGTTGGCAAGAGAGCCTGTGTGGAAAGCAGCATATGGAGAGCAGATCCACGAGATGGTATCAAGAGGAGCAGCCATCAAGCTCACAAAGGAAGAGATCGAGGGCTGGAACGGTCCAATCTGGTACATCAGCCATCTTGTTGCCCCAAATCCTCATTCTAGCTCAACGCCAGTGAGGATAGTCTGGAATAGTAGCCAGGAGTTTAAGGGATTGAGCCTGAACAACCTCCTGCACAAAGGCCCAGATGTCCTCAACCCAATCCGAGGTGTTTTGCTGAGATTCAGGAGCAGATTGTATGCTGCTCTTGGTGATGTGAAGAAAATGTATAATTCAGTGTGGCTGAAGGACGAAGAGGTCCACCTCCATCGATTCCTCTGGAGGGATAACCCCGAAGATGAAATTTGTGTGTTTGCTGTCGTCAGGGTCAACATTGGTGACAAGCCTGCCGGATGCATTGCTCAGATCGCCATGAGAGAAACGGCAAACCTACCTCAGTTCACGTCCATGGTTGAAGAGCGTCGGATCCTTACAGAAGACTGCTATGTGGACGACATCTTGACTTCGCATAATGACCTCCAAACTTTGTTTAGGATGACCAAAGGAGTGGAAAAGATCCTAAAAGCAGGTGGCTTCTCCCTCAAGCCATGGGTCCTGACAGGCCAAAGTGGGAGGAGTGAGAAACCCACTGACTCCAGCAATATCAGGCTAACAGAGCCAAAGACCCTGATACTCCCCAACCAGATGCGGGACGAGGAGAATAAGGCGTTGGGATTAGGATATGAACCCGAATCTGACAAACTCCGTGTGCTGACGTCAGTAAACTTTTCAAGGAGGCGAGGAAAGATGAGGACTGGTCTGGATCTTCGAGAGGATGAGATCAGAGGCAGCACTCCCGACCCTCTCACCCGACGCATGCTGCTGAGTCAGATTGCAGGGTTCTATGACCCCATTGGCCTGGCTTCACCTGCCAAGCAACGTGGAGTGATGCTCATCAGAGAGTCCTTTCAGGAAGCAGGAAGAGACCATCTCACCAAGGACATCTGGGACAATCCTCTTTCGCCACGTCTTCGAGAGGCTGCAATAACACTCTTTGAGCAGTATGTGAGGCTTGGCCAGCTCCGATTCGACAGGAGTCTCACACCCCATGGAGCCATAGGCCGCCCAATGGGGATTACGTTTTCTGATGGTAGTGAAGCTTCCTACGGAGCCATTCTTTACCTACGGTGGGAGACAGAAGATGGAGTCGTAGTGAAGCTGGTCGAATCAAAGGCCAAGCTCACTCCCCTAGACCAGAAAGGTGATGTCATTAAAGCAGAGCTATGCGGGGCTGTCTTTGCATGCCGCCTGAAGACATACTTCGAGAAGCACTGCTACATCCAGGTCGCTCGGTGGATCCATTTTGTCGATAGTCAGACAATCCTGGGAGCCATACAGAAGGATAGTTATGGCTATCAGACATTTTTTGCAAACAGGATTGGAGAAATCCACAAGGCTGGATCAGTAGACAGCTGGAGGTGGGTTGAAGGAAGACAGAACATCGCCGACATCATCACAAGGGGGGCATCCCCTGAGGAGCTTGGTGAAGGATCAGTCTGGCAAGAAGGCCCACAATTTTTAAAGCTGCCTGAATCAGATTGGCCTGTGAAGACTGCCAGAGAGATCAACCCCTCTGTGACTGAAGAGATTGGGGGACTTCGGAGGAAGGCGTTCTCAGCACTGGTCAAGGTAGAAGCCCAGCCCAGGAAATGGTCAGGCTCAATCAGTGTTGCGCTTGTGCACCTTGTGGATCCCCAAAAGTTCAGTTCACAGACACGGTTGTGCGGAACCATTGCCTGGATGAGACGAGCTGTAGGAATCTGGCTGGGCAACAGCCAGGCCCCAGGTCAGTCAAAGTGGGAGGCAAGACCATACCTGTCTGTGGAAGAAAGAGCAACAGCTTTCAAAGATCTAGCTCTCGCAGCTCAAGATGGTGTTGAGTTCCGCGACACAACCCTGGATCGACTGGTTGTTCAGAAGGAAGAAAAGACTGGACTATTGCTTTGCGGAGGAAGAATCCAAAGCTGGAATAAGGACAGAGTGGCTGTACCGTTAATCCCATGCCAGTCGTGGCTTGCAACCCTACTGGCCAGTGAGGCACATGAAGAAAACCATGAAGGTGTCGCTTCTACTCTTCTACGGACAAGAAAGAAAGCCTGGATCATGCAGGGACGAAGAACAGTTAAGAAGGTACTGAACAACTGTGTCACCTGCAGAAAGCAAAGAGCCAAGATGTGCCAGCAAGTAATGAGTAATCTCCCTCAAGAGCGTACTAAAAGAGCAAGCCCATTTGAGTATACCACCCTCGACCTTTTTGGCCCCTTCGAGGTGAAAGACTCTGTTAAACGAAGGACAAGCAAGAAGGTCTGGGGCATTGTTTTCTGTTGTATGACCTCGAGAGCCATCCATGCGGATCTCACCGATGACCAGTCATCAGAAAGCTTCCTCCAAGCATACTCCCGCTTTGTTGCTCTGAGGGGGCATCCAAGGAAACTATGGTCCGACAGAGGTACCAACTTTGTTGGGGCCAAGCCGGCTATGCATGAGTTGCATAAACATCTGGCTTGCCTGCAAGCTGTGTCCATAGAAGATGTAGCTGCTAAGAATGGGACTGAGTGGAAGTGGGATTTTCACCCTGCAGATGCACCCCACAGGAATGGAGCGGCAGAAGCTGCTGTGAAGCTTTTGAAGAGGGCGCTCATGAGCCTTGGAGGAGCTACAGGGTCTCTCACATGGGGAGAGCTCCAAACTCTGTTCTATCAGGCGGCCAACCTGACAAATGAACGCCCAATCGATGCCAGAGCTCAAGAACAGGAGGATTCGGTTGGGTATTTAACACCCAACTCCCTTATACTGGGTCGAGCATCGCTTGGAGGAGACACCAGCGGGCTTGACCTAGAGACCCATTCCTGGCGTCGTCTAAGGGCTATTCAAATTGGAGTGGACCAGTTCTGGGCAAAGTGGAGGGAACTAGCTGGCCCAAATCTGTTCATTCGACACAAGTGGCACCGGACAGAGAGGAACGTCAAAGCCGGCGACCTTGTCTGGATTGCTGACCCAAATGCTTTGAGAGGTCAGTTTCGTCTGGGCCGAATTCTGACAGTTTATCCTGACAGCAAAGGGATTGTCAGGGATGCTGACATTGCAACGTGTGCTGGCCTTCCTGTTTCCCTGGCAGGTGGCCAGAAGAAGAGGAGTTCTTCACTGCCCATGACTGTAATTAGAAGAGACGTGAGAAGACTGGTGGTCCTTCTCCCAGTGGAGGAAAAACTTCATCCACCAGCTGCCATGAAACCCGCCTCTTCCTGAACCCCTCTTCCCCTGGCCCAAACCCTCTCATTCTGGCCCAAACCCCTGTCACCCTGTCACTGCCCTGACCCCTGCTGGCTGGTTGGTGTAAGCCTAGCGCTGCCACCATGCCAATCACTTTGCACATACATGAAGTAAGAGCATACACATCTCATACCTCACATACCCGGGCAGTACACCACACACCTGCCACAGGGATGTGATTGACTTGGACATTGGACTAAGATGCTCATCAGACACTTACAGAGACATTGTGCAAAGAAAAAGAAAATTGTGAAAAAAGAAAAATAATGTGTGTGATGTAAAAGAAAAAAAAAAAAAAAAATCAAAGATGGTGTCACTAAGAGGGGTCTTGAATGAGTTTGGTAAGTTCCCTGGATCATGAGATCAGGAACTTAAGTGGGAGGTGTTGTGTTTCCTGTGGAATTATAATTTGTAAAGTTGTTATTTCTTATTTTCATATATACTTACCTTAAACCAGAATTACAATTGCACTTATGGAGAGAAACTGAGATAAACAGAGGTGTAGCTGCCAAATAGTGTAGTATCTCTTTAAGAGTTGAGTGTGCCGTGAGTCATGTGACCAGCATTGAGTGTGTTAAAAGGAAGCGCGAGATTCGTTTAGTTTGAAATGAATTTCAACCCGGTGTGCAGCCACTTGGTAAGCTCTCTCTATCTCAAATGTTTCTTGTCTGCCTTTATGTTGTACGCTTCATGTTGTCTGCTGTCGCTATGCTATGTTTGCTGTGTTTGCGTCCATTGTTTAGAGAAAGCTGTGCTCCGGTAGATGTAAAGTTAAGCAGTTCAGTTAACTCATTATAATGCTATGCTCTAGAGTTATAAATTGATACGGTGGCAAGCTGTAGGACATAAAGTTAACATTCAGACTTGACATTGCATTGTGCCCACATGTGTCCGTTCATGTGTACTTTCTTAGATTTGTAAATGTTTGTGGTATGAATTGCTGGCTGGTATTTCACTTCCTGGTTTGCCGCGGGGCATTTTGGGAGCTGTAGTTCAGCTGTAGTTACCTGCAGTTACCTGCTTATACTAATGATTGCCAGCATTTGCATAGCAGTTTGGTTGGACTTTAATATGGTGCATAGCCTAAATGTTTGAAGTGTGAAGCGTACATTCAAATTATTATTATTTAGTATTGTATATTTGTACTTTGATTAATGCGTATGATTTGTGCTGTTCTATTATGAGTTATACATATTTGATGGTATTTGATATGGGTAAATGTTATTTATTGTTGCTTATTGTTAATGGGCTATTTAGACAGAATTGAGGGGCTGTGTTTAAACTATGCACATGAAATTTGAAACATTGCATTCCTCATTCATTTCAGGTTTATTACCTGACTGATGATTCTGACTGACTGACTGTTGGCTGCATTTAAAGAAAAATAAACAAACAAATGTGGAATACCGAGTAATATCCTCTTTGTGCACTGGGTTGCCCTTTCCGTGGGGAGAAAACGGAACAACCAGAAATATTTGTCTTTACCTTTGTTAGTTTTTTGAACATTTAAGTTATTTAATGAAAACATGATGTATCCTTGAACTATGCTTGACTCTTTTCCTAAAACCGAATGAAACCTAATTATGTTCACGTACATCTTAAAGTGACAGGCACTCAATTAGACCTTACACACCACCCCTGTAATATCATTACAGTGTAATCAATAGCCTATGAAGTATTCAGTTTACTGAATATTTTAAGCTATAAGTAATTATGCAGATCCTAAAATGCTATAAATTGATAACAAAATGTATACAAATTCTGAATTCAAAATATGAAATAGAAACAAGACAAGCCATTTTCTGTGTGTGTAGGGTTTGAGCAGAGACTATGATTGCCACTGCTGTGAATGATCTGTATCCTGCTTAAAGGGATAATCCGGAGTGAAATGCACTTTAGATCAATTTTTCGGACTATTGGGAGTACATACGTTGAGTTGACACCAAAATCATGTCATTCGGATGTATTTTGAGAAAGTTCGAGTTCACCGTTTTTAGCCAAAACTCGTTAGTCTGTAAGTGACCGGGGCAGGTCCTTTCGCCACTACAAAACGCTATTTGTATACCTCTTCTACTGTTCCAAACAACGCTACACTTACGTGGTAGTGAGTAGAGGGTCCCTAAAGCCAAACCGAAGTATCCTCATGTCTTTATGTGGTCGGATAGAGAGTCCAGAATGAATTTAATCGAGTCAGTACCTTTCCGGAAATGTTAGTAAAGTGTTGTTGAAGCGTTGCGCAGCTGCCGCAGCGCCATTTCCGGAACGTACTGACTCGATTAAATTCATTCTGGACTCTCTATCCGACCACATAAAGACGCGGGGATACTTCGGTTTGGCTTTAGGGACCCTCTACTCACTACCACGTAAGTGTAGCGTTGTTTGGAACAGTAGAAGAGGTATAAAAATAGCGTTTTGTAGTGGCGAAAGGACCTGCCCCGGTCACTTCCAGGCTAACGAGTTTTGGCTAAAAACGGTGAACTCGAACTTTCTCAAAATACATCCGAATGACATGATTTTGGTGTCAACTCAACGTATGTACTCCCAATAGTCCGAAAAATTGATCTAAAGTGCATTTCACTCCGGATTATCCCTTTAAGGCAAGAAGGTTTTCAAGGAAATTTCATAGTGCTCCTAAATTTTTTTCTGTGCTCCTAAACTTTTTCATTTAGGAGCACCTGCGCTCCTAGTGAAAAAGCTTAGCGTACAGCCCTGTATAGGCTAATATCAAGTTGATTTGCTCATTTGCATCTCTCAAATGTATGTTGCTAACCAATCTAGGCTATGGCATTTAGATCATTTAGGCTTACTATTGGGTTTAACGTCATTATTTTCTCTCACGTATTTCTTAAAGTGACAGGCACTTAATTACACCTACTGTACACAACCACAACTGATGAATTTTTTTTTTTTTGAAATTATAAGAAAAATTTGCATTAATGTGTGGCTGTAAATATATAATTTTAAGTAGGAATTCTATATCGGGATATATATCGTTATCGTGGTATAGAATAGCCTATATCGGGATATAACTTTTTGTCCATATCGCACAGCACTATGTGCACCTACATTTGTGAATAAAACTGAAAAAGATTGTTTTTAAAATGGGTTTTGATTTCAGGCTATAAGACAAAAAAAGTAACTATTTCAAAAGGGTATGATGACTTTCTATAGGCACTGTAAGTGTGTGTATGTGTGTATGAGTGTGTGAGGGCAAGGGAATCCTAAGGGCAGGCATGTGTGATGTCTTTGGCGGGGGTGTTGCTGTCTCCAGTAGGCCTATTAGCCTGTTTGATTTGCATTGAGCTCAATGAGCATCAAACAGGCTAATAGGCCTACTGGAAAAAGCACCATGCCAATCTCTATCTACCAATCTCTATCTATGGTGAAGGGTATGTGATGATGTGGGGCTATTTTAATTCCAACGGCCAAGGGAACTTTATCAGGATGCATATCCTGGATCCATGAAATAGCTGGCCTTAAAAAATAAAAATCTGCCTGCCCCTATGTAAGCCCTATGTGTTAATATGAGCCCTAAGCTGTTTTAAGGGCATTTTCACTACCTCTAGTTAGAAGCATTTATCCTGGTCATTGTAAGTGCCATTCACACATGCTACATATTGCTTTTTTTTAGCACAGTCTAGGCTATCCAGATCTGCCACAATATCATGTATAAATACTTGCATTGATTTGATTTAGATTTTTAAATAATAAAAATTTGAAAAGCGTACTATACAAATTCTTACATTTTGACGTGTATCTCACCACAGCAAGCTCACATCTCGACGAAACTTGCATGGTTGTGTAGGCCTGACTGTCCTGAAAATGGCAATATAAGAACCATGGTGGAGGTACACTTTGGGGCTGAGCAATTTACAGAAATATGTGGTGTGTGCCTTCCAGAAATAAATGCCAATTTTTATTCAGTGATGAAAAAATGACTTTTTGGCACTTTTTGCACTCCATATTTGTGACACTAGCTGATCTGACATGACTTGTTTGCGGTAGCACACATGACGTGCACAGATGATGATTCTCTATAATATTTGTTTTACTGCATTGCAATGAACAAAGTAAAGGCAAAAAGTGTTTATTTGTCAAACAAATTTGGATGCAATATGAGTCTTGAATTGGATACCATACAGGAGTTTGCTAGGATCTCAAAACCGTGTTATGAACGTGACTTGCCATAGAGAAACACATGAAAACATTGGATTATGAACATGCTATTATGCCACACAAAAACACGAGGTAAGTGGAGCTAAATGAAGTTATTATTTTGCTGTCACTTCGTCTGTTTTATGGCCTAGAAGGTTGCATTTGGTATCTGTGGATAGCTCTAGCTCTCCTCTTTCATCTGACATGCGTGCCATATCTTTTTGATCGCGATTTCACGAGGAAATCAAACGAGAGGAAAGGTAGCCAAAGTTATATGACATTATTATTTGTTTGTAACTTCGTCTGATTTTATAATACGAAATGATCGATGTATTTGGTATCAATGCAAAGCTCTGCTTCTCCTCTTTCATTTGATATGCGTGTCATGTCTGTGCGATGCGTGGTCCGCGAGTAATTCAAGCGAGAGTTCTGGATGCGCCGGTGAACGCAGAGCAATATGGACTGTAAATATGATATACTTTGATTTAACTTCATGATTTTATTTTATTTTCATACTTGATCGTACAGACAAGTGTCTAGTATTGTTGGAAAGCCCCGGTTCTGCTCTTTCCTGCAATATAAGTCTCATCTCGCTGTGACTAATAATAGCGGAGCAATGTAACAAAGAAAATGTGTGCGTTTTTTGACGCACTTTGCGTCTGTCGGGCTCATAGGGTTAAATTCCCATAGGGTTACATAGGGGGTCAAATACTTCCTTCCCCTAGCATTTAGGAAGAACATTTATTTATTTACGATACATTCTTCAATCACAAAGAAAATTGGTGTACTTAGCAGTTTTATTTTTACTCATTTTTTTAATTAAGACACTAAGATCAAATGATGATTTTATATTCCTCTTTTTAGGCAACTTTAGCATGGTATCAAATACATTTTCTCCCCACTGTATATACATATTTACATACACATACACACACACACACACACACATATGTAAGGGATAATGTATAGAACGCCGGTCATTATCGGAAAATAATTCCCGACAGGACGGACAGAACCCCGACGCGCAGTGGAGGGGTTTTGCTTCGTACAGAAGGGAATTATTTTCAGATAATGACCGGCGTTCTATACATTATCGCGCTTATTATATGGCTACTTGCCAAAGCGAGAAAATCAACTTATCTCAATGTGTCTTTAGCAATAACTTGGCTACCGTTTCGTGGCTTCCGCAACAACTAGCGGAGTGAACCCGTTGCCATTGGCAGCGGTCATTATACCTTCGGAGCGGTCAATATGCAGATATAACGGACCGGTAGAACATTGAGAGGCCCATTCAAAGTGAATGGGAGCTCCCTCAACATTCTAGAGAGCCATATAATAAATATATATATATATATATATATATATTGGTTCTTACATACATCTTCTGATGCAACTTGGGCACATCATCAGTGATGTAACCTGGGGTCCTCGGGTGTTTCGGGTCTTTCAACATCAGACACCCTCACCCAGGCGACCCAGCTGGAGGTGATCAGTCCCCAGCTTGTGCCCAAGTAGCTTTGGTTTTCCACGGATCGCCCCGCTTGATCCACAGCCATCTGGATGCCTTTTCTGCGGCATCGGTGATGCTCCTGATGGCTCTCCGCATCTGCAGCCCTCTCACACCCAGGCGCTTCAATACCTGGTACAGGGACTGGCCTGCGAAGCCTCTGCAGCCAACCTCGATGGGGTCACATCGGGTCTTCCATCCGCTGCTTCGACAATCGCCTACCAGTCCCTCATACTTGGCTCTCTTCCTCTCAAAGGCCTCCTCCATACGGTCTTCCCAGGGGACAGTCAACTCCAGCAGGACCACTTGTCTTGATGTTTCTGACACCAGGACCATGTCTGGCCTGAGTGTTGTCACAGTGATGTTCTCTGGAAATTTGAGCTGCCTCCCAAGGTCGACCTTCAGCTGCCAATCACGTGCTGTTGCCAGGAGTCCTCCTGGTGGACTTGGACGCTGTTGTGTCTTCTCCCCTGCTTTAACAAAGGCGATGGATTGCCTTGCTGGATGTTGCTTCCGGCTGTGAGCTATCGCTGCTGTGATCACCTCAGCTATAACCCTCAACACCTGGTCGTGACGCCAGCGATAGCGCCCCTCTCCCAAGGCCTTCGGGCAACAACTCAGGATATGCTCCAGAGATCCCCTTCTCTGGCACAAGGGACAAGCTGGAGTCTCTGCTAGGCCCCAGCAAAACAGGTTGGATGGGCTAGGGAGGGTGTCATAGACTGACTGGATCAGGAATCTAATCCGGTGTGGTTCAGCCTTCCACAGCTCTGCCCAGGTGATCTTACGGTCCAATGCCTGGTCCCAACGTGTCCAAGCCCCCTGTTGCCGCATGCCTACTGACCTGCAGGAGCGGCCTTCCTCCACGCCAGCCCGGACTTCATCTTGGACTAGCCGGCGCCTTTCTTTCCCTTGGGCCTTGCTGTAGACTGGCCTTGGAGAGCTTCCCAATCCTGCTCGCCCTGATGCCACCGTGCCCACCAGCTCGCCATGTTGCAGCCGCCGTTCAGCCAGCTTGACTGCCTCACATGCTTTCCACTTCCTTCCAGTTCGAACCTCGATGCCAGCTGAGGAGACCTTGGTGTCATTGGAGTCCCTGTACAGCAGCACCTCCCTGGCCCGGGTGACCATAAACTCCTCCGACAGACTGCTGAAAGGAAGTTGCAGCTTGTTCTTACAGCCATAGAGTGCTATGCTGCTGAGGCTTCGAGGCAGCCCCAACCACCTGCGCAGGTGTTGACTTATCCTCCTCTCAAACACCTCAACAGTAGTAAGCGGAACCTCATAGACCAGCAGTGGCCAGAGGAGTCGTGGCAGGATGCCATGCTGGTAAATCCAGGCTTTGAACTTGCCTGGCAGCCCAGACTTGTCCACCGCTGAAAGCCAGGTTCCCAGCTCACTGCTGGTTGCTTGCAGAGCTGCGGTGTCCTTCAGGGTACTGTCAAACATCTTGCCCAGGCTCTTGACAGGCTTCTCTGTAACTGATGGAATTGGGGTGCCTCCCACAGAGAAACGAAACCTGTCAGTCACCTTCCCTTTCCTCACTACCAGTGCCCTAGATTTAGCGGGCTTGAATTCCATCCTTGCCCAGCTGATGAGTTGTTCAAGGCCTTTTAAGATCCACCTGCACCCTGGTACTGATGTTGTGGTCACCGTGAGGTCATCCATAAATGCCCTTATAGGGGGCTGACGGGTACCTGACTTTGTGAGGGGTCCTCTGCACTCCACTTCTGCTGACTTCACCAGCATATTCATGGCTAAGGAGAACAGAATCACCGACAATGTGCAACCAGTGATTATGCCCTTTTCCAAACAATGCCATGCAGATGTTAATGCTCCATTGGTGACTCTCAGACTAAAACAACTGTAATAGTCCAAGATGAGGTCCCTGATCTTAGTTGGAACATGATGCAGGTTGAGTGCAGTCTCCACCAGCTTGTGCGGGATAGAGCCATAGGCATTTGCTAGATCCAGCCACAGCACCGCAAGATCTCCTTTGCCCTCTCTTGCTTCTCTGATCAGCTGGGTAACTACACCTGTGTGCTCTATGCAACCAGGCACCCTTGGAACTCCACCCTTCTGCACCGATGTGTCTATGTAGGCATTTCTCAGGAGGAACTCCGTCATGCGTTGGGAGACAATGCTGAAAAAGACCTTGCCCTCCACGCTTAGAAGTGAGATGACCCTGAACTGCTCGATCGAGCGGGAATTCTCCTCCTTGGGGATCCAGATGCCCTCGGCATGTCTCCACTGCTGGGCCACCCTACCTCTTCTCCAGATGGCTTTGATGATCAACCAGAGCCGCTTCAACAGCCTTGGGCATCTCTTGTACACCACATATGGCACTCCGCTGGGACCTGGTGCTGAGCTGGTTCTTGCCGCTCTGATGACCTCTTCAACCTCCTTTAGGGTGGGCTCCTTGATGTTAAACCCTGTGATTGGATCTGGGGGGGTTAGCAGGGTGCTGCAAGGGTTGAGGTCCTTTTCCTTTGCAGCATCACTGTAGGTGGTGCTGAGGTAAGCATCTACCTCCTCCTGTGAGCAGGTAAGTTTGCCACCTCGTTTCTGCCCGAGGATCTTCCTGGTTACCCCAAAGGGGTTTGCGATGAAGGCAGCACGTCTCCTCGCTCTTTCCCTGCCCCTTTTCCTGTGCCACTCTGCCCGTCTGAGAGTGGTAAGTCTTTTCCTCAACATACTGCGAAGTTCTGCCAAGCCTGCCTTCTCCTCCTCCCTTGCCTGCTTGTACTGGCGTCCCAGGCATCTTAACTCCTGTCGTAACTGGCTGATATATATATATATAAACCGCTCACAAAAAGTAAGGAAACTTGACTTTGGCCCATTATATCTCCACTTTAATAATACCAATCACTTAAGTGTTTTATGTCATTTTCATCGTTTATTAGTCACCTTTACAATGAGGTACAGCTTGTAAGCATTGGGCTCCCATGGAATGAGCAATACAAGCAAACGTGTAAGTAGTGCCAACGAAAAATGTGCCAAAATGGCCTGTTATGCTGTTGGAATTCACCTTTGTTACTTCAAGCATTGACGATTGCACTCTTCCACAGAAATGAGGGAAACAAAACATCTTAGGCATACATTCGTTCATTTTATACTCAGTGTCAGGGTCCTCAGTAGCGTGTAGAGGATCCATATGCAGCCACAACAGCTTGGCACCTTCTTCTCATGCTGGTCACCAACCTGGCTACATTCTGCTGTGGGATGGCATTCCATTCCTCGATAAGGATCTGTTAAGTCAGCCAACCTGGTTCTGTTGGTGACTCTGGCACGTACAGCACACCCAAGCTGATCCCACAAGTGTTCAATTGGGTTGAGGTCTGGACTCACGTCACGGCAGGCCATTCTATCCTCTCCACTCCCAAATTCTGGAGGTACTCTCTGATGATCCCAGCTCTATGGGGGCGAGCGTTGTCATCCTGGAGGATGGCATTTGGTCCCATATTCTGGAGATATGGAATTGCCACTGGCTCCAGAATCTCATCCCAGTATCTAAACTCACCTGGTAGCACTTGAAGCCCAAAACGAGATGTCTGGCAGCAGAACCCTATTACTGGCCATTTTGGCACATTTTTGGTTGGCACTACTCAGACATTTGGCTGTATTGCTCATTCCATGATTGCCCTATGCTTACAAGCTATACCTCATTGTAAAGGTGACAAATCAACGATAAAAATGATATTAAAAACTTTACTGGTTGGTATTACTAAAGGGGAGATATAATGGGCCAAAGTCAAGTTTCCTTACTTTTTGTGAGCAGTTTATATATATATATATATATACACATATACATATATATATATATATATATATTAGTGATGCGCGGGTCGGGTATTTTTTCAACCCGCGGGTCCCGCTTTTATGAAATTATTTGATCCGCCCCAGCCCGCCCCGCACCACTGTATCTATTTTGACAACCCGCCCCGCCCCGCACCCGCGACTATTACATAGGCTACTGGGCATTGTAAGTGCTTGGAAACATCGCCTGTAAACTGGCAACAACAAAGGCTATGATTATGAATATGAACGATAATCAGGTCATTATAACAAGATGATAGGCTACACATTTAAAACATCTAGAAATACACAGCAAAAACCTACAAAGCAGCGTTTGTAATCTAGGTTAAACATTATAGCCTACGAAATACGTCCGAAAGAAAACAAGGATTTGTATAGGAGATTGAGGCGGCTGAAAACGGAGAAGAATTTGAAGACAGTCAGTGTTGTTAATTTGCTCCTGGACAGATAAAGATTCATCAGTTTGGCTAACCTAGCCTACTTGTAAGCTACTATAGTGTAAATTGACATTTCAAATAGCCTATGACAGTCGAACAAACAAGTTATGCATGTTTGTGCAAAGTAACGTTATGTGGAGCCATATGGAGGAGGTGGCTCATTGAATTGAAAAGGTAGAGGAATTGTTTGGGAAATAATAACGGCTAGTCATTGCTGACGTTAGCAATGCATTATCAGAGTTCGTTTCTCTGTCATTATGCTGAGGAAAACAACATTAGCACTTGCCATTGAAAGCTAGCAGCCTGTTGCTGTTCCTGTTGGATCCTGCAGCAAGCTGGCAGCCGCGACTCAGAGGGGAGGGAGAGGCGATACGCCGCGCAACAGTATTTTGAAAGTAATTGCAGTGGGCTCGTTTTGGCCACAATCCTACATACGGTTCCATTAATATAGGCTATAGGGAATTGCACGCAACATACATGGATTTTAAAATGTAAGTTTGTTTTTAATGACCCGCCCCAACCCGCCCCGCAAATAAAGTGATAATTTCTTTACCCGCCCCAACCCGACCCGCGGGTTACCCGCGGGTTACGGGCCGACCCGCGCATCACTAATATATATATATAATAGGACAGTTCTGCATCCTGATGACTTGAGGGTAGGGTATCTGCTGGAACAGGTCCTTAGGCTCTTGTTTCGTCGGCCTGAAGGCAGGAGGTTGAAGAGATGGTGGCTGGGATGACTGGGGTCAGAAACAATACGCTTGGCCTTTCTTTTACATCGCTGACTGTAGATGTCCTGGATGGATGGTAATGGTAACTCAGTCCTTGTAATATGCTGTGCTGATCTCTTTGTACTCTTTGAGTAACTCTTTGTAGCACTTTTTGATCCTGGGCAGCAGGGATGGAAATTAGCCACCCGCCAAATGCGTGTAGTTTTGCGCGCTGGCGGGTGAAATATGTCAACACACCCGCCACTGTGGCGGGTAAGCAACTACTTCTACTTCTAGTTGTTTATTTAATCAGAATATTAGCAGTTGCCGCAGAGATAAGAACACACGCCTTGTATCAATAATCCTCAACATCGATATAACGATCACAACAAACATTCTGGAACGGAGCGCTTAGTTGGCTCTCATCATTGCGTCTACTCGCCTACTCATTGCCTACTCTTCCAGTTAACGTGGCAGCTAGATAGCCTACAATTGACTGTATACATTTACAACGAGGCTACCGGTTAATACGTTTAGGTAGGAAATACATTGGATATATATAACAGATTGATATACCAAACTCCGAGTCATGGTACCTAAGTTAAGCACCCAGCCAATTAAACATGACCAAGGAAAAAATGAACGGACAACTCACTCACATGTCATAAGATACCACGGTAACCTCCCTAAATCATAGAAGTTAACATTTGGAAGACACTTATCTTTTCTTTGACGCCAGAAATATTTTCCTTACCTTCTTACTTTTCTTGAACATTCACGTTATTTAATGAAAACATGTATCCTTGAACTATGCATGATTTTCCTAAAACCGAATGAAACCTAATTATATTCACGTACTTTTTAAAGTGACAGGCACTCAATTAGACCTATACACACCACCCCTGTAATATCATTAAAGACAAGTTTAATCAATATGAAGTATTAAAATGACTGACTATTTTGAGTAGCCTAATTATGCATATGCTATAAATTGTTAACAAAATATATAAAGTGTATGAATTCAAATATGAAATAGAAACAAGACAAGCCATTTTCTGAGCAGGGTTGAGCAGAGACTAGGATTGCCACTGCTCTGAATTATCTGTATCCAGCTTAAGGCAATAAGGTTTTGCCTAGTGTAATGTAATAGACAGTCACACTTTTTAAAAACTATTTCAGCTTGTGTAGGCCTATCAGTGCTTTCTTATTGAACACAATACCGCGATAATACCGAAAACCGGGATAATTTTGGTCACTATAACTGTGGGGTTAAATTTTCATACCGTTACATCTCTACTTGGCAGTATAATGTATGGAACGGTTGAATATATTGGTTGGTAAAAATGTTGAGTGGCTGGTAGATTTTAAAATCTACCTGCCACAGTGGCAGGTGGGCAAAAAAGTTAATTTCCATCCCTGCTGGGCAGTGCAGTTACCATACACAGCAGTAAAAGTTGGTCAATATATTGTGGTCCATGCCAAATTTTCACAGACGTCGCAGAAAGAAGAGCCGCTGTCTTGCTGTCTTTGTGACCACACCAATATGGTTCTTCCTCTCTTCTTTCTCGCTTCCGAGACTTAAGTTTGAAATTGAAAAATCCCCTATCTGTCACGTTACTTGTGCAGGTGCCTTTAGTCCCTGAGGATTGATACGCGATTCCTCTCTGAGGTTACCAAACCTTGCTTATTTTAATTCTTGTTTCCCCACACAATCGTGTGAAGGGTTGAATGTTAAAATGGTTATTTAAGTTGATACATTGGTTAACATAAACTAGCCCTCTGCCTGTTGCAGTTGGCTTCTGTTTCTGTCCCCTGCATGTTCGCTTGAAGGTTGGCAATTTTGTTTGATAGCTATCTTGAATAAGTCCGTTACAGTTCAATGTACTCCTAACTCGTTTGCATGTGGTTGGAGTGGCTGTCATTAAGTTTTGATACACAGCTCCTAGGCCAACTTATTTTTCCCCGCAAGTTTGCATGAGTGGTTGCCATTACGTTTAATGGGTCCTGCACGTGTCTGTTTTTGGATACCCGTGCCCGCACAGACCTGTAAAGTTCAGCACCAGATCCGACCCGTCACCCGTGATATCAAAATGAAATCCGCATCTGCCCACACCCATTAATATTTGGCCCGTTACCCGACCCGTGCCCGTGATAAATCACACAGCTAAAATCATTCCAATTAAAGTAGCCTACTTTTTTTTTTGTCTCGCACCTCTTAACATCACAATAAAGGCTGTATGAAACAGGCTAAGGAGTGCTTTCTTTCACTATTAGCGCACTTAGGGCTACAAACATAACCTAATACAAATATGTAATGCGCCCCTGTCAACTTTCACTTTGATTTCAGTATTTCACATTCAAATTAAATATTAAGCTAATGAATAGTATAGCCTAAAGTACACTTTATTTTGAATGATGCGTAACGGGTGCTAGCTGGTTAGCTAAACACCCCTAAACGTTCGTTTTTTAAAAATGTGCAGCTCACCGAGTGGTTACTGGTCTTCAACGATCTTCTATAGCAAGTTTAGCAGCGAAATACAGCTTCTGTCATCTTTTATCATGATTTTCGAAATCCCGGAAGTACTTTTTCAGATATCTCACAACCGTGTGTGCCTAATATAACACAACAGAATTTGAATTTCACTGCGAAACTTGCTATGGAATATCGTTGAAGACCAGTAACCACTCAGTGAGCTGCACATTTTTAAAAATGAACGTTTAGGGGTGTTTTAAGGACAGAATAGTCCATGCACAAAGCGAGCAATGTTAAAGCCATACAGAGCTCCATTCTAAAGCTGCCCAATTCCACAAACAGGCTCAATCGTCGAGATTTCGGTGTCAAACACTTGTTTTCATGCTGGGCAATACAGAAAATGGGCTTAAAGTGTAAAATACCGAAATATTCCTTTAAATAGGAGCAGGATATTTTTTTTTATATTTTTAAAGTCCAGCTATTTCATGGGTCCAGGATACTATGCATCCAGATAAAGTTCCCTTGGCCTCTGGAATTAAAATAGCCCAACATCATCACATACCCTTCACCATAGCTAGAGATTGGCATGGTGTTTTTTTCCAGTTAGCCTATTAGCCTGTTTGATTTGCATCAATGAGCTCAATGAGCATCAAATAGGCTAACTGGAAAAAAACACCATGTTTTTGTGAGCTGCATGCACTCTCTGAGCTGCAGGAGGTGGAAACCTCAGATACAGCATTATGACTTTGGCCAAATCCATTCTTCCACCCCAAGGTGTTCAATCCTTAGTCAGTTAACAGGCCTATTGAACTGGAGGCATTTCACCATGAGCCAGCCTGTCAAACAGGGGTGGCTCTTCATACACTACTGTGCCCAGTAAGGTTTTTTCGTGCTCATGTTGATTGTACACAGCAACTGAGACAGGATCACACTCAGCTCTTTGATAACCAATTGGGTCAGCCAGTGTCCAAACAGCGCTTGTCACACTGGCTAGTGGACACTATTTCCCAGGCATGCTCTGAACAGGGTATTGAGGGCCTGGTGGCTCACTCTACTCGTAGCATGGCCACTTCATGGGTAGCAGCACTGAGCACTCATGGGTTACTCTTGCTGACGTGTACGGCTGCGTCCTGGAGTACTCCATGTACTTTTGCCAGGTTTTATAGAATGAATGCGACCTCAACCACAGTCAGCGGCACTGTTCTCATGGCTGCAGCCGAACAGACTAAGTGAAGGGAATCTTCGCTATACTTTTGATACTAGTCATCTGTTGTAAGACCATGGTGCCGTGCCGGTCAGAGAGAGGTCTAAATAGATGGTAAGTTATGTCCATAACTATGGATCTTTGAGACTGAACAATGACCGTCACCATCCTGTGTTGCTCGGAACGAACTGAAGCACTCCAGTCAAGAGGAAGAGGCATGTTCCCGGATGTACTTCGTGCTGTGGGACCAGCCTCTGGTCAGCCACATGACTTATGGACATAACTTACATTAATAGCAGCTGTTTCGGAATACTGAATTCTGTGGAATACTGTGTACAGTAAGTCTTTAGTATAATCCAACATAATTTAATTGGTGGAAGTTGTGATGTGTGTGTTCATTGTCCTTGAAGATAATGATCTCATACTTATGATATAATATGAGGCGTCCGTATAAGTATACTGTTTTGATCCTGTGAGGGAAATTTGCTCTCTGCGTTTATCCCGATCCATGAATTAGTGAAACACACCGCACACAGTGAGGTGAAGCACACTAGTCCAGAGCAGTGAGCTGCCTGCCACAGCAGTGCGCAGGGAGCAGTGAGGGGTTAGGTGCCTTGCTCAAGGGCACTTCAGCCGTGGATGTGGGCACGGGAGAGTGGTTGAGCACTGCTCACCCATGGCCACATTTTTCCTACTGGTCAGGGGTCGAATGGCTGTCCCCATTTAGCAACTTTTGGGCATCTCTAGTGACACGTTTAGCGACTAGCTATACAGTCGGCGACATCTTGCAACGTTGGTTTCACACCGTTTATTGTTGAGAAACATCAAAAACACCATCTAACTTCCCTGCGGTGCTCTTTATTCAGCACCTACGTCTGTGTAAATGTGATAACAATCTTAAATGCACTTGACTTCACTTTATCTTAATAAAATGTTTGCGATTGCCTGGATAATGTCAGGGCCATCGGTGAAGAAAAAGAAATAAAAACACATTCTGGTGGTAACTTTTAGTTCTAGGCAGAAACACCATGCACAAATATGATTGTAATGGTGTTTGCCTTTTGATTAGGCAGTGTAGTCTCTGAATAAACTTAACCTATGAAACATAAATGATATTACTCTTGTGCTAAGACGAGTTGATACACACCTCTCGCGTTTCAATGCATACAACAGGGGCGCCGCCAGAAATCTTGGACCCCATGAAAGATTTCAATTTAGGATCTAAACAGAGAAGAAGTTAGAAGCGACCGAACACCTCCACGTTTTCCCTATTAAAATACAGTTACATGAGTAGTTACACGACCAACTATGGTGACCCAAAATAAAACGTGGCATTTTTCCAAGCGGGTAAGAAGGATAACTATATTGTATGGTGGTATAGCATTTTGGGAGCACTTTGACTCGGTGCAGTAATATCATCACTCTTGGAGTTTCACTTTGGAGTGAGGATATTACTGTGCCGCGTCAAAGTGCTCCCAAGTGCTATTCCACCATACATTATAGTTATCCTTCTTATGTCTGTGTCTTTAATTTACACATTGAGAAAATCCAACTTTCAAGTAGAGATGCACCGATTGCAATTTTTTGGCCGATTCCGATTTCCGATTTTTCATCGAGTTTGACCGGCCGATACCGATTTTAGCCGATTCCGATTTAATTTCTTCTAACCACTTTACAGCACAAACAAAGAGTTATTTTCTAGCCTATATTTTCTTTAATACAACATGTTAGAAATGTAATCAACTTATCAATGGCTGGTAGAAAAATGTGAATAGACAGATTCTTCTTCAAGTCTTCTTCAGCTGCATTAATCCCAGTGTGGGACATTCATTTCACACATGTAGAAATGCACTAGGTACACTATTTCTTTTCTTCTCACATCCATATGCAATATCCAACTGTAAATATCTTCAGAATACTGATAACTGAAGTTAGTGGTACATAGGCTGAGATGTTGGAAAATGACAACAAAAAAAAAATAATTTTGAGAAGCCTTGAAACACAGCAAATGACATACATTCTCAGTCCACACTCAATTCTTTGAACTTTCGCGATTGCTTGCGGATACTAAGGAAGTGTCCATATTTGGATGGCAAAACGTCATGCAGGAGCTCAGCTTTCCAACGACACCACGCATGATATGTTTTGTATCACGGTCGCGGTAGTTTATGACACGTTAGAATGCTAACTTTTGGCGAATTTAGAAGAAATATACAGGCGTGATCGGACAAAAGGTAATGAAATAAACCTCTAAATGTGTAAATCGGACTTAGTTGTTGTAGTAGTGTGAAAGAATACATGATAAGTTGGCAAACCGAAGCAAAACTATGTTTATTCCTGCCGTGTCTCACCTTGAGTTGAGTAAAGGCTATGTCGCTGCTTATTGATAGCGCTTGTGGTTCAGCTGTGGGTACGCAATTAGCGGCAAGGACGGGCTTTGATGAGCGCTGTAACCTGAAGTGACAGCTTACACCGTGTCCTAACCAGATCCAAGCGAGCGACTGTCAATATTGTCTGTCTACACTGAATCCGTTAAATATGCCATTGTGTTGTGTCACGGGATTCCATATTTCTCATTCAGAATAGTAGAGCAATGCGAGCGACAAAAAGAAAATAGAAACGGGGCGTCCGACAAAAGTTCTCTTAAAAACGTCGCGCTGCTCGCGTCGCTTCAGTCTGGACACTCCAATTGAAAACAATGGAATTAAATGGATTTTATCGCCAATGTTCGCTCGCATTGCGTTCGGTTAGGACAAGGTGTAACACCGTGTCCTAACCGAACGCGATGCGAGCGAACATTAGCGATAAAATCAATTTAATTCCATTGTTTTCAATTGGAGTGTCCTGACTGCAACGCGAGCAGCGCGACGTTTTGAGAGAACTTTTGTCGGACGCCCCGTTTCTATTTTCTTTTTGACGCTCGCATTGCTCTACTATTTTCAATGAGAAATATGGAATCCCGTGACGCAACACAATGGCATATTTAACGGATTCAGTGTAGACAGACAATCTTGACAGTCGCTCGCTTGGATCTGGTTAGGACAAGTGTTAGTATAGTAAATTCCACGCAATGTGGCAAAGCACAGCGTTCGCTGCATAGAAAAACTCAGTATTAGCGCTTTATCCAGCCCTGACTGTTGGCCTAGCTTCATCAAACTTTGCAAACTCAGCTGTGTGAGTGTGATGTTGTTACAAGTACGTGCGAGTGCATTTGACCGGCATAAAATCGGCATGTCTCAGACTGACCGGCCGGTCGCCGGTCGTGGCCGATCACGTGAAAATCGGCCGATTCCAATCGGCGGCCGATCGATCGGTGCATCTCTACTTTCAAGTAGACCTTCACTTTTGTTAACATTGCAAAATGTGTAATTTAGGATTGAAGGAAGTGATCTCAGTGATGTTTTACATCTCGTCCAGATGTGTGCTCCTAAATATATGGTTGCATATCAGAACTATTAATGAGGTAATCTTATCAGTCAGGTATTGGATTGAGAAATCCGTCAAATGTTATTCAGCCTGCACCTGCTGCCTGGACTGTGCCATGCTCTCTTAAGTAAAAGCCTTGAGAAATGTTTTGTTCGCAAATTTCATATTTAAAGAGACCCTATGCAACTTTCTGCAGGAGACGATCGCTCTTTGTTTACATCTGGAAGTCTGAGACGAAGAACCACGCCTGCAATTTATATATTTAAATATAGCCTATACATGTATAAATATACACGCTAAAGCTGTCGGGGAAGCTCTGCAGAGAAAATGCAAGCATAAAACGAGCGAAAACGAACAACGAAACCGAAACCAGAGATGAAATCGCCAATCCTGCATAGTTCCTCTTTAATGGCAAAGTTCACAGATTCACATTTGTTTTTAGAGGTGAAAAAAAACACTATGTCTTACTTGTGAATTTACCCTTGGCAAATAATGTTTTCTTTTGGATTCCATTAGCTCAACCCAAGGTAACCATCACACCATTGGTTGGCAAATGTGAGGCAACACTTGCAACTTGCAGTGCAGACAATGCTTTCCCTGCTGCTGAAGTGTCATGGATTACCAACTCCCCTATAGTTACATTTAAGACAAACTCTACTGAGAACCCAGACGGGACTACCAATGTCACCTCCAATCTCATGGGTGTGCCCTCCAGAGACCTCTACCGGAAGGAGGTCCAGTGTTTGATCAGACACCCAACGCTGAATGGCGAAGAGCTGACAATCAATTACTCCCTCAGCGCACATTGTGAGTAACAGTGCCATGGAAATTAGAGTTGGGTTCCAGCTAATAAGATTATGTATTTTTTTTATTTACTTATTTATAAGGACAGCACACATTCATTAGCATTTCTGTAAAATGTGCCATAGATCCATTGGCAAACGTTTATTTCCTGTTTTGTGGACGCTTGTCTGAAGTTTGAATTCATTCGAGTTCAATCACTAACTAGTTTGGTAATGACGTATGATAACCACGGGGGACACAACAATAATGATAGGCTTGAAACGTAATCGCTCTTGGGAACGCCCTCTGTTCGCTGATTGGACGGAGATGGACTTGCCGGAGTAAACAAAGCTGAATCAAGATATTTGTGATTCTCTGGAGATGTCATCGGGTCGGCAATTCTTGAAGCTGCATTGCTGGCTATGCTGTATGGTTATGCTAGGTGAACGATTCCCCTATTACGTTCCACTACCAGAAAATCTTGCATAGTTTGCCTTTAACTACTTCTACTGCTCTATTTCCTACCCTGCACTGCCACCTACTGGACAAAGTCAGCAACATAGTAATTATGTGAGCAAAAGTTTACAATAGTTTGAATGGCCAAAAAAGGGACAAATCATGACCACATTGTGTGAGGTATACCACATTAATCCCAGTGAAAGGCTGTGCTTGTAATGTTTATTTGCCCACAAAGTTTGCTTTGTTAGTGTTTTTGTTATTAAAGTGTAAGTTTGGCGGAAATTGAAAATAAAGCTATTTTCTGAATGAAAATACATCAACTAAGCCGTGGAGGAAGTCATTTTCGCTCATCACGCAGTACAGAGCTATCACGGGCAGGAGCGACAGCCCAAAATCGCAAACAGTGGGTTAACACGGGGCTTAGAGCCACACGCTTTCAAAATCGCATTTTTAAACCACTAACATCGCTCAAAACAGCGCCAAACCTCATCAGTAGCTTGCTCTAGGTGTCTACACATAAAACGAAGCTCCAATCAGTCTGTAAACTTTGGAATAGTCAGTATACACGTATAATAAATTCGAGACCGCAACCCCGTCTGAAGCACAGAAATGTCTCGTGAGATCTCACACGGAAGCACGGGAGCTATTCCTGTGGGTAGTCAAAATCGCATTTTTAAACCACTAACATTGCTCAAAACAGTGCCAAACCTCGTCAGAAGCTTGCTCTAGGTGTCTACACATAAAACGAAGCACCAACAACTTGGCTCATGAACCTGACGTTTATAAAAGAAGACTGTTATGAACTCTTACCCCTTCCAGCTCCTCACGAAGGAAAGTCCACGACCTCTCGTGTGAGATCTCGCGAGACATTTCTGCGCTTCAGACGGGGTTGCGGTCTCGAATTGATTCTACGTGTATACTGACTATTCCAAAGTTTACAGACTGATTGGTGCTTCGTTTTATGTGTAGACACCTAGAGCAAGCTACTGATGAGGTTTGGCGCTGTTTTGAGCAATGTTAGTGGTTTAAAAATGCGATTTTGAAAGCGTGTGGCTCTAATCCCCATGCTAACCCACTGTTTGCGATTTTGGGCTGTCGCTACTGCCCGTGATAGCTCTGTACTGCGTGATGAGCGAACATTTCTTCCTCCACGGCTTAGTTGATGTATTTTCATTCAGAAAAATGTATTTTCAATATCCGCCAAACTTACACTTAACTGTAAATAGGCTTGGTTGTTTGGCTTCATCATTTCCAATATGGAAACCATAACTCTGACTTCGCAGAGAGTCTGGCCTAGATCCATTTGCTAACGTGTATTTCCTGGTTTGTGGACGCTTAGAGTTCAACCACTAACGTTTGGTAATGACTTATGTTAACCACAGGGGGACACAGCGGTAACGGTAGGCTTGAAACTTAAATGTAATTGCCCTCGGGCACGCCCTCTATTCGCTGGTTGGACAGATATAATAAGCGAAGGTGGATCAAGATATTCACGATGGAGTAGGTTCTACTGAAGGGAAAAGAAATTGAGCGTAAGTTCTAGTTGTAGAACTAGAAATATAACATCTCTCCTGTGGATATTTGAAATTGTCAGTCATGATGTATTCACCCTATAGGCCTGTAGCCTATTGGGGTAATTGTTGAGCTGAAACCATCTCTTGTGCTTTTAGATTCTGGAATCAATACCCTTGACTTTTTTTTATTTATACACAGATTTCCCATTTACTAGCAAAACTAGATGCACGCACAGCCGAGGGGCAGAAGACGCCGGATGGCCGGTCATAACATAAAGTTAACCTAATAACCAGCTGCTGTAAGCTATACAGTCGGCATTTTTTGTATGCCACTGTTGTCTAAATGATGATAACATCTCATTTCAGGGTTTATTTCAGAGTTTGTCGTTCGTTTTCATTATTTATATAACATCGTCTTTTTGGCGGTTTTGGTGGTTTCTGGCAAATAAATGCATTACTTTACATTCCTGAACATTCTCTAACCATCGTCATTTGGAATAGTGCTGTTTTCGGCATTAAAATTCATTTTAATCTTTTCACAGAGAGCAGCTGCTTAATGCTGTTCATGGTGCTTTCTGCCCCTTGTGTGCGCGCGCGCATGTTTTCGAGAAATCTATGTAGGATGAAGGATGTAGAAGAATGACAATACACAACCTGTAGTTTGCTGTTGTTTGAAGTCCTATTGTTATTCCAGAGATCACCTTCTGTTGAAGAGTTATTTTTGTTCTAAAACAGATACAGTAGTTCTGATCCTTGATTATGATTGCCTGAATCACATTCGATGCCATTATAAAACCCAACACAAACATACACCTTGACTGCATTTCGTTAGTAATGCGCTACAGTGGGTACGGGTTGAGAATGCACCTTCTCCCGCGGGACTCCCGAAGAGATCCCGCAGTGCGTCAAGCCGATTTTTTCCGAGTCTAAGGCAATGTACCCAAACAACCACCAGGTGGCAGAAAGTTTCAACTGCATTTAATGATGAAGACCGCATATCCGTCAATAGTCGACTCCTTAATCTCATTGAATCATTAAAATGAAGGTGATGACTGGCGAAATTATTCAAACGACACTTCAATGAACCATTGTTGAAATGAATGAAAATGGTTATAGAAATCGCCTACAGCCAGCGTTATAAGAAATATATAAGTAATAGTTAAAGTCTTCTTCCGTATTAAACAGATAGCCTACGGGACGCTCTTTGTTCCGTAGGCTATTTTAAGGAACTACTCAATACTACTTTACTACTGGGTAAACTGGCGCGCTACAAACATTAAAATGTCAAATCATATTTATTTCTCTTTGTCGCCATGATATTGGGGGAAACGCGGAGAGGCGAGATGGTCAGTCCTCGTATTTGTTCTTCGCGTTTCGTTATAAGAAATATATAAGTAATAGTTAAAGTCTTCTTCTGTATTAAACAGATAGCCTACGGGACGCTCTTTGTTCCGTATTTTAAGGAACTACTCAATTCACACACACTGGGTAAACTGGCGCGCTACAAACATTAAAATGTCAAATCATAGTTATTTCTCTTTGTCGCCATGATATTGGGGGAAACGCGGAGAGGCGAGATGGTCAGTCCTCGTATTTTTTCTTCGCGTTTCGTTATAAGATCCATTTGCGATCTATAAGGATTAGAAAATAGCCTAAGTAATAGTTAAAGTCTTCTTCTGTATTAAACAGATAGCCTACGGGACGCTCTTTGTTCCGTATTTTAAGGAACTACTCAATGCACACACACTGGGTAAACTGGCGCGCTACAAACATTAAAATGTCAAATCATATGTATTTCTCTTTGTCGCCATGATATTGGGGGAAACGCGGAGAGGCGAGATGGTCAGTCCTCGTATTTTTTCTTCGCGTTTCGTTATAAGAAATATATAAGTAATAGTTAAAGTCTTCTTCTGTATTGAACAGATAGCCTACGGGACGCTCTTTGTTCCGTATTTTAAGGAACTACTCAATGCACACACACTGGGTAAACTGGCGCGCTACAAACATTAAAATGTCAAATCATATGTATTTCTCTTTGTCGCCATGATATTGGGGGAAACGCGGAGAGGCGAGATGGTCAGTCCTCGTATTTTTTCTTCGCGTTTCGTTATAAGAAATATATAAGTAATAGTTAAAGTCTTCTTCTGTATTAAACAGATAGCCTACGGGACGCTCTTTGTTCCGTATTTTAAGGAACTACTCAATGCACACACACTGGGTAAACTGGCGCGCTACAAACATTAAAATGTCAAATCATAGTTATTTCTCTTTGTCGCCATGATATTGGGGGAAACGCGGAGAGGCGAGATGGTCAGTCCTCGTATTTTTTCTTCGCGTTTCGTTATAAGATCCATTTGCGATCTATAAGGATTAGAAAATAGCCTAAGTAATAGTTAAAGTCTTCTTCTGTATTAAACAGATAGCCTACGGGACGCTCTTTGTTCCGTATTTTAAGGAACTACTCAATGCACACACACTGGGTAAACTGGCGCGCTACAAACATTAAAATGTCAAATCATATGTATTTCTCTTTGTCGCCATGATATTGGGGGAAACGCGGAGAGGCGAGATGGTCAGTCCTCGTATTTTTTCTTCGCGTTTCGTTATAAGAAATATATAAGTAATAGTTAAAGTCTTCTTCTGTATTGAACAGATGGCCTACGGGACGCTCTTTGTTCCGTATTTTAAGGAACTACTCAATGCACACACACTGGGTAAACTGGCGCGCTACAAACATTAAAATGTCAAATCATATGTATTTCTCTTTGTCGCCATGATATTGGGGGAAACGCGGAGAGGCGAGATGGTCAGTCCTCGTATTTTTTCTTCGCGTTTCGTTATAAGAAATATATAAGTAATAGTTAAAGTCTTCTTCTGTATTGAACAGATAGCCTACGGGACGCTCTTTGTTCCGTATTTTAAGGAACTACTCAATGCACACACACTGGGTAAACTGGCGCGCTACAAACATTAAAATGTCAAATCATATGTATTTCTCTTTGTCGCCATGATATTGGGGGAAACGCGGAGAGGCGAGATGGTCAGTCCTCGTATTTTTTCTTCGCGTTTCGTCATAAGAATATATAAGTAATAGTTAACGTCTTCTTCTGTATTCTCTGCCACATTCGACAACAGCATTCAAGTTCCTTCTCAGCACGATGACGTGACTTTGCTTGCTGTTGGCCCAGAACAACATGCTCGAATTCACCAACAGAGTCGCGGCAACGTTGGTAGATACGGATGCCTGCTCTTCAGAGCCATCACCACAAAGGAGCACTACAGAGCCTGGTGCAAAACCACCAACTGGGATGGATCGAAGGGCAAGCAAGCACTGCCACACAACGTCAAGACCTTTGTGTTGTCAACACTAAGCAGAAAGTTTCCTACGATGGGGAGAAGTGGCCGCAAGGACTGCATCGATAAGATCAACGAATGCCTTCGCAAGCCCCGAAACCCTGGCGATACATTTTCTTTCCTTTAATTCAATAAAACATTGTTTATCTGAAGAACTTTTCCGAGGTTGTCTTGTCTACCAAATCCTAAACTTAAATAGAGTAAACATTTTATCTTATGAAAAAACTCTTAGGGGGAACAGTTAGGCAGCCCTTCCTCCATTATCGTAGTAGGACTAATTTATTAGAGGGGTCAAAAAAAACTCATAAAGTAGGCTAGACTAAATGTGTCACTTTAGTGATTGGCTCTTTCAAATGCAAATTAGGTGGATGGGCTTTTGAATGGGCCTGCTGCAGGTGAGAGGACAAATCCTAAGAATTTATTGTTTTTAGAAAGTGCCATTATCATTGCCATATTCTCTTAAAACATAGGTTATATATTTGAAAATGAGTTGATTAAAGGCTTCTAATGGTGTTTCTATAATATGATAAAAGCAGAGATTGAGATGTGTGTTTGGAACAGTTTTTCAAATCCCCCGGGGATATTTAGACTCCAGGGTGTTAAGCACTCATTCACAACTGTCCCATCGCTAAATGCTCTCTTGTGTTGCGTGATCACACAAGTATAGCCTACCTGTCGTAGTGTGCTTTTAATTTGATAGGCCTAATTATTATCTCCCCCAAGGATATAACAAAGTCTATGGATTTGCTATCCAGTAGCCTAATAATTAGGCTATGTGCCACGTCCGATTTCGCAAGTGGTGTAGTAGGCTACATTTAAAAATCGACAGCCGCCTGTGAGATTCATTTCATGAAGAGCAATTGTCTTGTGCGATCATTCCCCCTCCCCCACACTCGTCTAACCAGTTCACTACATTATGCGGCACTGAGGACGACACTTGAGCCCGACACTATGTCAATGTAAAAATGTGTGTGAGTGCGCGCTGAACCACGAATTAACATATTAACTTTTCTTTTCAGCAGACATCGCAAACATAAAATGAATCTCAAAACAGAAAGTCTTTAATTTTTTTTAATAAATCAATGCATTGTGTTTTGATGATTTCCGGAGAGGTGCCTCTACTGGGTTTCGAACCCCGGTCGCTGGCGTACGACTCCTATGCTTCAACCACTTGCGCCACAGTTGGATGTGAATCTTAACAGGCTTTATTCGGCACATGTACTTGAAACGCCGATCAAAAGTTCTGACATGTTAAACTGACGTTAGTTATTAATCTCTGAATCAACATGAACATGCATACGATACATACGTTGCTAGAAACTTATTTTGCGGAGCTAGGCCTGCTAGTCGATGGTTACAATGAATTACCCTCACTGCCCTATCGCATATCTGACCATCCATTGTTACAATGTTACAAAATGCGCGATCTTCTCCATGCATGTGGCCTACGGTTAGGCTATAAGTAAAGTGACAAGCATAGGCATGTATTAAAGAGATTTCTGTTAAATACATTTTATTTTCAGTCGTCAAAAGTGGTGGGGACAAAATCTGTGATAACAAGTGCTGGCTACCCAGCGTCGCCGTTAAAATGAACATGCCTCCGTTTAAAATAGCCTACACATTTCTAAGTATTCCTAGCATGTAAATGTTGCCAAAATGTCCATCTTGTCCATCTCTTTCGTCTTCG